>NC_034412.1:89717753-89753212 GCF_002078875.1 Numida meleagris
CTTCCTTCCTTTCTTTCTGAATTTTCTTCTTTATTTTCTTCTTGTTCACTTCTTTTTCAGATTTCCACTCTTCCCAGGACTTTCAAGGTCCACTTAACATTTTCTGAAATAAATTGTGATGCAGGTGGAGATTATGTCTTCCTTGTGAAAGCCTGCCTAAGAAAAAAAGCCAATACATAGGAAGGGTTTTGGTAGTGGTAGGTCAGGGTAATTCTTCTTGCCATTTGAAGTCCCCACGTCACATGTCACAGTCTCCATCTGGATTCTGTCAGCCACAGTGGGAGATATGGATTTATAATATACACTCATAAGGGAAAAATGGTAATTTTTTTATAGACATACGTATATCTTGATTAGTTATTAGGTAAACTGACATAGATGCACAGTCTAATCAAGAAAATCCTGCTTTAGTCCTCATTATTTCATTAGAGAATATTTTGAACAAGAAAGCTAATCTTCACAATATCTGCAAATCAGAACAACATAGAACAGTCATGCTTTACTTTTTTTTCTGTGGTTAACCTCAAAGCTGTTTTAGGTGATGAATTGTTGGATATACTGCACTAAAATGAAAGGAAGAACTGCTCGGCTATCATGCATTTGTGTCTGTGTATATTCATGATGGGATTTACCTATGTGCAATCAGCATTAGCTGGAGAATGTCTGCCTTGGAGTATCCACAGTGGCAGACGTAAGCCTGCTCCCCCAGCATATGCCATGCATTCAGCTTGAAGAGCCTTGGTACAAGGTTCTCCTGTTTGGGTTCCTCCACCCACCTCCTAAGATGGAGCAAAATTTGAGCTGTTATTTGTGCAGTCTTTACAGACTCTTTATAGACTTCACAGTCTTTACAGACTACGTTACATGTAGAATGAGCTTTCCTCAGACCATAACAGTCTAAACAGGATTAAAGACCCTTGTGTATCATCTCAGCTCCTCTGTAGCCATGAAAAAGAAAGAAGAAAATCCACATCTGAGAGGGAGAACATCCAATCCTTTGTACATTTTCTGATGTGATCCTCTTGGACATGGAAGTTTTACGAGCAGGAGGAGGAACTCATCACTAGTGGGACACCAAAATGGTTGGTTCTCCACTTTACATGCAAGGCAATGGCCAAGAAAAAGCGTTTGTAACTAGTTACTCATTTTTCCCCCCAACCACTCTTTGATGCTGCTGCTGATAACAGCCTTTCTCGGGACCCAGTTGTGGTGAATTCTGGTTCAGAACCTTCTGCCTCTTACCCTTGATGCCCTGCCAAAATGTCTAGTGTTGTGCAATTGCTTGGGCATTTTTATGGTCCTCTGACTCCTTGCCTATTCTTCTATTCCTTTAAAAGATGCCTCAAGAAGTCAGAGCCTGTAAGAATAAATAATTACTTTTTTTCTTCATTTTTTTTTCCTTTACATTTCCACAAAGAAGAGAGCACAAAAGATTTATCTTGGAAGCCCTATTCATCATACAGACAATCCTGTCCTGTCTTTGAGAAACAAGAATTCTTCAGCTTAGAAAGTTGTAGGAGGTGTTAAAACCATAAGATGTATATTGAATTTTTCCCTAAAGAATCACATCTAAAAGAATTATCCTAATTTTTGTGGTTGCTACATATTCAGGGTTGCTGCAAGATAAAATATGGGTGATAACAAATAAAGAGGAGTCAAATGCAATTTGCTGTAATCTTCCTTTCCTCCATACCACCTAACTCTTACTGAAAAACATGAAGGAGCAAGCTCTTTATTCTTCTTCTCCTACTCTATCTGTTCTTTCCTGTGTAACAAAGAAGAATCCAACAGATTAATTAGATCATAATTGAAATATTAGGAGTGATAAATTGATTTTCACATTTTCATCTAGCAGGTGAAACCACAATGCAGTGAGAGTTGAACCAGATTATAAACCAGGTGTGTTTGTGCAGGTAGTTTGTCTTTACCACAGCACCAAACCTTTGATTTTTAACAACCATTTCAGATTCTTTTCAGAAGCATACTTCACTGTTAGAGCTTGAAGTTAAAGTGGCTGCATACAGTCTGTTACATCTAAAACCCCTGTGAATATTTGCTGATAAAGCAGACACTTTTTGTCCTTCAGTTTCCCAGAGTTCTCAGGTCCAATTAAGCACTTCTAGCGAGATACCATATTAGGATTTGTCACACCTCAGGTGTTTATAGCACAGACATCCACTGCTGGGCTGGTCTAGACTCATGTTGGACTACTCATTAATGGAGAGAAATGGGCATGATTCATCTGACCCTGCCTGAGCCCTCCAGATGGGAAAGATTTTCATTTCTCTTCTGCTGTAACAGACTTGAGGTGCTGTATTTGCTTTATTGCTGTAGCAAATGCGATCAATCTCAGAAAAAAATAGTAAAGAAATTAATATGTTAATTTCTTCACAAATTATGGATTTTAGTAGTCTTATCATACATGACCATAAACATGAAGTATTTGAGCTCTATCTTCCTCCCAAACCAACAGCTGTTGTTCCAGCATTTGACAGACAATTGCTGTTAAGTGGCAGAGCTGGTATTGCCATGCATTTCATCTCTTTGGTAAGATCAAAAACTGTAGTGGCAAGAACTGGAGAGTCTGAATGTATCCTGGCAATTATACATATGCACAATGCCAAACTGTGGGCTATGAGGACTTCAGGGAGCCAAGCAAACATCCTTCAGTGGCTCGATGAGGAACCCATTTCATAAGAAAATTGTCTCTGAGGACTTTGCATCCCAGAAGAGCATGGCCATATCTTGAGATGATGGGAAAGTAAAAAGAAGCTATTTTGCCTTGCTTGGTTTTGGCCACTTCTGCTGTAAATAACTGCAATATGAAAAAAGCTTTAGGAAAGTACATGTTCACTGCCACTGGACAACACTTGCTTTTCAGATTTATTGAAGAGGAGGTCATAGTGATGCCTACCTTTGTATAATAGAGGAATGACTGTTGTGAACTGGGGAACTGCTTAAGGTAGTGGAGATGGAAACACAGCAGCAAACTATGTGAAAGTCTCCAAGTGGGTGAATGAACACTGAGGTTGAATCACATATAATCTCAGGAGCACTCCAGAAAGACCCTGGCTGTTGCTAGAGGTAGCAATTGTTCCTTTGGCCAAAGCTAGGTAGACATATGGGAGCTCTTTGTGAGATTAGAGAGCACTGGTGGGATGGTTTGTAGAGGACTACAATCCATTTGGAGTAGAAACACAGCGTGAAGCAGTGAGAATGGATGTCCTGACATGTTACCAGACCACGAGTCCCACTTAGGGATCATACTGACTGCTACGCACTCATCACATCTCAGCTAAACCCAACTAGACAGAGAGGGATGAAGGAAAGTAAGAGGCTGCCAACACTTGTCACTGCATTCTGTTTGCTCAGCCAAAACACAGCTGGTGGTAAGGGGCTGCTTGGGTGGGTGGTGAGATTGTGGTGCACAGCTGGGCACCTGTAGGTGGGGACCTGACGGCTCTATCTCTTGGAAAAAGGTGGACCAGCTTGGATGGATGGATAGATGGATTGAAGTATGGATAAACTGCTAGGTAGGTGGATTGAATGATGGATAAATGGATGGGTGAATGAATGGATGGATGAAAGACAAGTGGCTGGAGAGGTAGGTAGATGGAACACCTTGGTGTTCCCATGCAAAACAAGCCAACATGAAGGGGGAGGCCAGGCCAGGGCCTCATCTCCAAGTGAGCTGCTGCTATCAGATGTCTTCATGTCTGGAGAAAGCAGACAAATTACAAAGGCTGAATCCTTATTGCGAATGTGTTGTCCTTGCACTCTACTTTGCTACCTGACTGCTCAGCTAGTGATCCCTGTATGTGCTGAGGGGTCCCCAGAAACCACCTTCTAGGAATAAGCAGCCCCAGAAGCTGTTCCAGCAGTGATCCATTTATCCTAACTGAAGCCAACAGGTCTAAAGGATGGAACACAAATTCCCCTTCCCAAATTGGAGGTGAATGCTCTTTATCTCTCTCTGTAACTACCTGAAAGGAGATTGTAGTGAGGTGAGGGTCAGCATTTTCTCCTAGGTAACAGCAATAGGATGAGAGGTGATGGCATCAAGTTGCACCAAAGGAGGTTCAGTTTAGATCGTAGGAAAAAGCTCTTCTCAGAAAGAGTGGTGATGCATTGGAACAGGCTGCCCAGGGAGGTGGTAGAGTCACTGTCCCTGGAGGTGTTCAAGAAAAGGGTCAATGTGGCACTGAGGGACATGGTTTAGTGCGCATACTAGGGATAGGTTGACGGTTGGACTAGATGATCTTGGAGGTCATTTCAACCTTAATGGTTCTATGATTCTATTATTCTATGATTCTAAGAGTCAGAAACAGCCTTGAGCTGATCTAAACCCAAGGCAGTGGGGAATGGCCCATTTGTGCTGGGTTTTACGTAAGGAAATGCACAGGTATATGGAAGAAAATGAGACTGAGGGACTCAGGGAACCTCTACCAATGTATCTCCACCACAAAAGCATCCTCACTAATAATGCTCACTAATGCTTCATGTCCTTGGTTGTAAAAATAAGAAAGACATTGCATAGTTTTGTTCACCCTTTGCTCAGATGAGACATTTTCCAGGATAAGGACTCTGGCTGCAGGGAAGTGCTCATCCTGGCTGGGATTTGGGTTGTGCAGCCCTCGTGGCGCACTTCCTGAAAGCAGCAGGCTGCAGGCGTGCATGCGGATTGACTCTGTGCAGCTCCAAGAACACTGACACTTCTGACAGCATTAGTCAGTGTGCCGGGACAGTGCAGAAATAGCATCCAAGGACATGACACACACATAGGAATAGTCCTATTTATCTGTGGAAACAGGAACAAGTGGTGTGTGCCTGCGCTGGGCTTGGAGCTGGGAACAACACGGGATGTTTCTGCAGTAGTCAGTAACTCGACAGCAATACAGTTTAGGAAAAAACTGACATAAGTTTCAGATTTTATTCATTCATACATTATTTACAGCAGTTGCTTTCATATTACAATTCTCTTTCATCTTTTCAGTTTTCACTTATAAAAAATTAACCAAATAAACCTTATATAACCAAATTTATCACAGCAGGTCTGGTTAATTTTCACAGTTACAGCGGCCATCAGGAACACAACACGAGTGCCTACGCCTCGCTCTCCCCACTCCACCCTGCCACAGACACACAGACGTGTGGACACACGGACATGTGGACACACGGACTCCTGTGTGCTCCCTCCTCCTGCGTTCTGCGATAGGGCAGAGCAGAGCACACTGGGCTATGAGACGTTGGCCCTCCTCTGCGTGACAGTGCTGGGTTTGCCTCCTGCCTGCCCACAGGCTCCCTCTCCCCCACCACAAATGGCATTTCCGATAGCTTTCCATACAACCACCACACACAGCCCACCTCATGCGAGGCCTAGTGGTGCTGACACTTTTGGGGCCCGATCCTGTCCGTGTAGGCCCTGCAACTCACAGCCCAGCCACAAGGCCCTGCAGCCCTGTAGGCCCAGCCTGCTCGCCCCCACCTGCTCTACAGTGTAATTATTGCTGTTTTAAAATAAGTTCATATTTCTTTGAGGACTTGTAGCCGCTTCCTGTTACAAATACAGTACATACGAGGCTGGACATAGAGGACACAAGACTAATTTCATGTCGGTCTCGTACAACAGAGGGGAGGTGCAGAGGCAGCCCCGCGAACCAACACCACCGCCATGGGCATGTAGAGCCATGGAGCCCCAACTGACATTGGACATTTTCCAAATGCATACCACACATCTGCTTAACACTATTAAAAAAAAAATTATTATTATTTTTGTAACCTTTACTGCATTTGTCTCGAGAAGACTTGCTTTGATAAAATAACACAAGCACACAAACGGCTTAAAGCTAACGGCCCAGCACAATTGTAAGTACAACTCACAAAGCAAAGGGTGCTTTGTTAAACCTAATAATAGTTTTTATTAACAAAAAAAAGCAAATATACATATTACAAGTCAAAAGACTAAGCTTTGAAGGCAAAGAAACTGAAAACTATGTTAGCTATATGCTCATTACGCTTACATAGCAGTAGCTGCTTCTGCATCCAAACGTGTTATTTTGTAAATGGATTTACAGTTGCATTAGGTATTTGCTATGCTCTTGGTCTCAGTAAGTCCATCTCCAGCTACTCTGATGTTAAAAGCGTGCACTCTCCTCTAGCTGGCCATCATGTGACACAAAGAACAGCAATATTAGTGATCACCTCCAAATTATAGATTCATACCATTGTTTGAGTTGGAAGGGACCCGTAAAGGCCATCCCGTCCAACTCCCCTGCAATGAATGGGGACACTACAGCTCCATCAGGTGCTCAGAGCCCCATCCTGCCTGACCTTGAGTGTCTCCAAGGATGGGGCTTTCCCAGATGTGGCAACCTGTTCCAGTACCTCACTACCACTAAGAAAACCTTCTTCCTTATATCCAATCTAAATTTCCCCTGTTCCAGTTTGAAACCATTTCCCCTTGTCCTATCAAAGCAGACCCTGCTAAAATGTCTGTCCCCTTCCTTATACTGCCTTACAGCTCCTGCTTTTAGCCACACTATGTTCTAACCAACTTGTTCAAAGGATTCTCTGACTCCTTTGATTCTGAATGAAAGGTACTCACAAGGAGATCGCAGGCGGGCGGCAGCTTTTCAGTGGGAGATAAGAACTAATCTCTGCATAGTCTCTGTTACTGAGGAGTGCAAGAGCACACTTTTGCTCAGGATTTTGCTCAGGTTTTTTTCAGGGAGAAAAAAAAAAGGGAAAAAAAGATTCTTTTGCATGTTAAAGCTTACTTAATAGCTTGCATCCATTCATTTTCTTTATGCGGTACAGTACATTCCACCGCAAGACTCCAGTTAGCTTGGAATTAAAATGCCTTTATTAAGCTTTAAATAGAGTGCATACCAACAGCATTATACCAGCGCTAATGAAACACAGGCTCCCAGCAAATTTAAAATTAGACTGTTAATTCAGAAGTAACCGGAGCTGGTTCCTACCCTCGTGTATTTGGCAGCTCTGAGATCCCTACAGTCACTCTCTATCCATTTGCACCTCAGGCAGGAAATGTGCCAAATTAAAAGGCAGTAGCCTTGCATGGAGGATTGAAAAGACGTAGTGAGCCGTGGACGCTCCTGACTGGGATTCCTAAAATCCCAATTTCCTTGGGGAATCTCACCCTGGGACTCCCACTGATCTCTTTGGTGCTACCCTGACCATGGGTGCAGTGACTGCAGCACAAGGGAGAAGCAGCGATGTCCCTGTGGCCAGGAGCACTGCACAGCTCTGAGAATCTCAGAGGTGCTGCTGCCTTCACTCGAGGGAGGACATGGCATGAACTGATGACAAACAGCAGCGCAGACGTTGCAAGTAAGATTGGAAACCACATTCTTCATTGCTGGCCCGTCTGCATCCAGGGGCTGAGCTCACCATAGACCTTTTTGCAAACATGACACGTGCTTGGGATGCCGTTTGCTCAAGATGCGCAGGATGTCCCTGCTCACCTCTGAGGGAACTCATCTCTTGGGGCAATTCCTGAGCCACCACAATACAAAATTTCCTACTATCTTTTAAGAAAGAGTCTTCTACACCACCCCTAATTGCTTTCCCAGGTGATCTGTGGCTTCAAGCTGAGGACACGTGAGCAGAGCCCACTGCCTGGGGTTGAGCAGAACAGCTGTGGTGCTATAGGGATGACAGCATCGCCATGCAACGCGAGGGCAGCAGATGCAACCCATGGGAACAGCAAAGTGTAGGCACCTGGCACAGCTGGAGGACATCCCTGCAGTCAGCCAGCTCCTCTGCCTGGCCCTGAAGTGGTCTCAGTAGCTTTCACATTCACCAAGCAAGGCTAAAATCCAAGGCAAACTTTATGAGGGATGTGCTGCTCTTCCCTTTGTTCCTGCTAGAGATGTGCTTGGGGAGAAACCGCCAACAGTTAGGAGCAGGCCCTGCTGAGAGTCGCTGTTGGGATTAGATGACAACTGGCAATAAGTTTTCAAGGAGTTATAGGCAGCAGGTCCAGACCTTCTGGCCAGGACCAAGCCCACAACCACTCTGAGTTGCTCTGTGCCACCCTGCTGATGAACTGGGAGCAGCTAAGTGATGCTCAAGCCAGGGAAAGGAGCACAGGGCTGGTCCTGCTGCAGGACTGCATCACACAGGAGGAGCAAGGAGCTCACTGCTGAGGCTACAGGGCCGCTACTGGGGGCATGTGCAGAGAGCTGCAGGCTCCAACTTCTCCACATGGCACCATTTGAATGGGTGCACCCTGAGCGGGGCACAGATGGATCTGCCATGTCAACATCTAAACATCACACTGGGGGTGTTCCCCATCCCACTGCTGCACCTTGGATGCCACACTGGCACCTAATGGCTTCCCAGTGAAAAACAGCCCAGCCAGGGCAGCATCAGCAGTGTCACACCCGTAAGCCCTCTCCATCTTCTTTGGCAAGCACAAAGCAGCACGCTTGACAGCCAGCCCTTCCCTCCCAGAACCAGCTGCCCAGGATGGATGGCAGTGGGAGCAAGGGATGGATTTCTTCCAAAAAGCCACAGGTCACAGAGCAACGCGTGAGAGCGTAACAGGAAGAAATTCACTGGGCAACTGGTGGCCAAATGGCAAAGAGTCAGCACATCCCCAGCACCCAGCAAGTATCACCAGCAGGTTCTGCCATCATCAGCTTCAGTTTGCACATCTTCAAAGCAATCCCGATAGCCTGATGGTACTTCTGTGTCTGTGGGATCTGGTGCAATTGATTCCAGGTTTGGCTTTTCCAATAGGATGATGCGGTGGTTTCATTTACAAAGGCACAGGTATGAAATAAAACCAGCGACATTCTTTTAATTAAACACCCCAATAAAAAAAAAAAAACAACAAAAAAAAACTAATGCTCAATTTAGGCTTTACGTATTCCTCCCTCATTAAGAGACTAGTTGTGTGGGGTTTTTTTCCCCTCTGGAAAGATTTTAGTGCAGTGATTATATAGCAACAGAAAAATAAACTAAAAAAGGCACAAACTGTTTTGTGGTTTTTTTTTTCCCTTTCCCTAACACTTTATAGCTGTCTATTTTCCTTAGGTTAATAAATCACTGAAAGCAGCAAGAAAATATTCTGCCCATTTCTGTACACTATACAAAAACCCCAACCAACAGTACATTATTTCAGCTTCAGGAGAAATGTACAGCATAGTAAGACTTTTAAAAATAGAGCGCCCCATACAGAGATGGCGTTAATTCACCTCGCGCTACAGCACCCCTCCTCCGCCCCTTCCCCCCTTATTGCTGGGACCACGGATGGGGACGGGGCTGTCCGTGGTGCTGCCCGGGGATGGGTCCCCGCTCCGCCCTGCCCGCCGCCCCTCCCGCACACTGCGACGCTTTCACCGCCGTCGATACGTCCCCTATCCTCACACCGAGTTGATCGTGAACATATTCCCCCCGACCCCACACACGCATAATACTTCGTAAAACAGTAACTACTTCTTTCCCCCCCCAGGAACTACATGAAAGGGCTTTTCCCTTTGAAGGTGTTATCGTAGCTGAACCCCTCCACCCACCCCAAATTAAGTGCAGCCAGAAAGTGTTTTTCTTTATATTTCTGATACCATGTTTTAAAAGTAAAACCTACTGATCTTCTTCCCACCACCCCCCCTCCCCCTCCAAGACATAATTCATGCAAAGTTGCTATTTGTTTAAATAAGTTATAAAAGTTGTTATTTCAGGCTAGGAGAAGCTGTAGCCTTGGTTACTCTTAGTTGGCAGGCACTGTACATACATACTGGGTACAGACACATGCCGGATCTGCTTTGCATTGCTTTTTGCATTGTACAATTCACAAATCTGACATCATTAAAGCGGTTAATTACCTTTTATGGCAGGCTGCAGTGAGGCCATCTACATGGATCAAACAAGCAGCTGGTTAAGATAATAAGTACGTGCCCCCCACCCCCCAGAGCTCCCCAAAATGCTATTATCTGTCACATTGCTTCTCAGAAGTGCTCGGAGTTGGTGCGCACATTAATGTGCAAATGTGTTGCCATAGGAACTGCAGCCTCCATTATGCCTCAATGACACCATTCAGCAAAAGCCAGAACTAAAAATGAACAACAACAAAAATTAAAAATAATAAAACCAAACCAAACAAACAAAAAAAGAACACCCACCCCAAAAGGCAGCAAAGAGAAAGTCACATGCGGAGCCTGGCCCAGGACTGCAGGTTACGCGTGGCCACAGGAGCGCAGGAGATAGATGGGGCTGATCTTCACTTCAGCTATGTTACAACGGGGCTCAGAGTTCGGACGGATCGAGTCTGGTTGCTGGCTTAGGGAGGAGATGAGTATGGAGCTGTGGTTCCGACACGCCGAGGGGCTCTTAGACAATTGGCAGGATGAGGCACATCCAAAAAAGTGCAACACCAGTGCCGCAGTGGCAGTGCGATGTGTTAGAGTGCGTGCACGCGCTTCCTCTTCATGCATTGCAGCAAGCGGGTTGGGCTGGGGGCTGCCCCCCACATTTTCCTTGGAAACTATTAACCGGTAAATAACGGTAAGACGAATGCATATTCTATACTTACTGGTGCGTGAAATACTGAAAACTGCATTCAAGTAATTTTCTCTGCACTATGATGAATGCATCGCTATGTTATCTTACACTTGGAAAAGGAGAACACTACGCGCACCGGAGCAGCGGTGCGATGTTGCAGGGAAGGTTCTGTGCTTTCTGTCGGTTCCTGGGAGGCCGGGCTGCAGGACGCTGACTTCCAGCCCCGCCGCCTCCAGCGCGCGAGGCCGGGCCACCAGGCTGCACGGAGCAAACCAGGGTGAGATGAGGGAGCAAGGGGGGACAAAATTGGCAAATAAACGGTGACAAGAAAGAGAAGGGTAATTTATTATTATTTTTCTTTTTTGGAGGGGGGACGAGAAAAATAGCTTTTTTGCTCGGTGGTTGGGTTTTATTCTTCACGGAGCTGCAGGCGGTAGCGGTGGTAGCGAAGCTGGAAGAACATTCTCTCCAGCAAGGAGTGCGTCATCCCTGGGAGCGCGTAATGTTCAACCACACCCACGTGCTTGAAGCCCAAGGACTCGTAGAGCTTGTGGGCCGCCATCTTCACGGCTGTGGTCCCCAGTACGACGGAGGAGTAGTTGTTGAGCATGGCAAACTCCAGCACCTTGCGGCCCAGGGCCTTGGCAATCCCCTTGCCACGGTAGTTGGAGTCGACGGACATGCGGCGCAGCTCCACCGTGTTGTCTTCCTCGTTTCCCCGCGCTGCCACAATCCCCACCACGTTGCCATCCAGGACAGCCACCCAGAAGCAGGAGCCTGCGGGAGACAAAGCACCACATGTAGCTACCTGGGGGTAAAGTGCTCTGAAAGCATGGACCCAACTTGCTTTTCCCCTTGGCAGTGCCAGGGAAATGTTTGTTTCCAGAGGAATATATATGTAAAGTTGCTAAAAAACAAAGTGTAGACACCAACAATCATAAAGTTATAAAGTATGGATGTATTCCTCCATGGAGATCTACAGAAGCCACGTGGACATGGACCTGGGCGTCCTACTCTGAGTGGCCCTGAGATGGTCCCTGCCAGCCTCAGCCACTGGCACCTAATAGCAACGGCTGATCCTCAGCTGTGATGGGACATGACGGGCAACTCCCAACTTGCATGCAGTCATGCTCTGCTGTCATACCAGCAACTTCACCACATTGAGTCTTGGCCCCCAGCAGAACAGACCCTTGGTTGCTTGTTGCATCCCCCTAGATCCAACCACAGCACGGGGAGCCATGTGTTTGCTTGGCTCTCCAACTCAATGGCTCGTGTGGTACGCACCTCACCAAGAGACACTGGTACCATCCCAACCAGCTGCTCGGGCTGGCCAACCAACATGCAAGCCAATGAAATTAGAAACTACTGCAACTCTGAAGCATTGCAGCACCATTTGGCTCCACTAGCAAGGCAACTTAAGAAAAACAACTGAAGTTAAATGAATGAATTACTTGGGTCTTAACTAAAGCAGATCATCACATAACATGTGATGTGATAACATGTAAAGAAGTGTCTTTAATTGACCTGAGAAGATTAATGCTTTCATCACAGGGCAAAAGTGATTTCAGCTTGGATGCTGCTTAATTAACAGCCAAGAAAGCCATTACTCAATTACATCAGCAAATGAGGGATACTATGACAAACCTCTTGCTTAGAAGGAAAACGTGGACTTCTGCTGCACAGCACAGATGTGGCCTTACCTGAAGAATCCTGACCAGAGGAGACCTTGGCATGCTGTGACTTTGGGACTCAGGTACCCCACCAGAAGGAGATGGCTACAATCCACAGCTCAACTGCTGAGAAGCAGTGGGGTAAAAACAAAACACCCACGATAAACCAGCTCCAAGCCTTGCCACTGCACTCAGACACGTGCAATGCTGGCAGTAACACTCGCTTTTGCTCCCGCTGCGAGCCATCATCACACTGTTGCTATCTAGGTCAACAGCTAATTTTTAACACGCTGGGACCCATCTTGACCCACTTATCACCAGCAGTTAAAACATCTCCTCGCTGCCACCACTGTGACAATGCCACTCATTCCTCTGCCTTTGCCCAAATCTCACACTGTAATTTATTCAGACAAGACCCCAGACGAGACTCAGGAGCGCCGAGGACCAGCAGCTGCTTTCCCTCTGCACACAAACCTCTGCTAGCACATGGCTCTCTGCTCTACAGCATTATTTTTACTAATGCACATCACGTGGTGACTGTGCACTACATGATGATACCCTGCCAGCCCTCTATCACTCATCCCGTGCCCCTCTAGCACACTTGCTGGACCACTGAACTGGGTAACATGGTGCTCATCATCCTTATGTACACTGACACCAATTTCAACTCTGGTGGCATAGCCCAGAAATGGGGTTTCAGGTTTTCCCCTGCATTTGAGGAGCAGAGATGACAAAAATGACTCTCAGGGATGCTTCCCACCTGGTACAGCCCCCCAAAAAGTGCCATATAGCAGCCTGTCTCTGCCACCCAGCCCCGTGCATAGTGGCTGTTCCTTCAGCATGCTTGGTTCACCTTCAGACACTCATCTGTGCTTCCATCTCCATTGCTCCCTGCATATATTAATGCTTTTCCTTTCTTAACCAACAGCTCATGTGCTCAATGAGCCAGCAAGGTTTATTCAACAAAACAGTTCTAAAGTCTGTAAAATGGTGCATTTCCCAAATTTTTAGGTTTTCTGCCTATTTTAAAAACAAACCTGGACATGACTGTGAGGGCAGAGCACAGCAACTCTTTGCGCTGCCCCGACATGCCCAGCCACGCACCAAACACCAGCCCCACCGCAAGAAGAGCCAAGGCAAACACGCACATCTTGTTAGTTTTAACTTACAACTTTAAAGCTTAATTATAATGATTTCAAGTTCAACATGAAAAGAAATAGTATCTGGCACATCTCCCAGTGTGTGTTGTGCATGAAATGCTTATAATTAGTGCCAGACAGGACACATCTGCTCAAACAATGCGAGTTGTATTTGGCTCCCATTTGCACCAGCGTGATCAGTCCCCAGTACTTTCACAGCCCGACGCCCATGCTGTGGACAGCCACCAGCCTGCAGAAAAATTCCTGGATCCCAAAGCTGCAAGCCCAGCACTGTCTGGTCCACTTTGGGGGTGGCTAAATCCCTTTCTTGGGCAGCAGTGCTTCTTGCAAACAGGGATTTGCTACCAGAAGTCATTCTTGGGATCCCCAAGCACACCGCTGATCTCAGGTTGATGCTCCTCTCCTCTGAGCAAACCCCACAAGTTTCAGAGAAATAAGATCATAAAATCATTAAGGTTGGAAAGACCACTAAGATCATCTAGTCCAACCATCCGCCCATCCCCACCATGCCCACTGACCACGTCCCTCAGTGCCACCTCTACCCTTCTCTTGAACACCTCCAAGGATGGTGACTCCACCACCTCCCTGGGCAGCCTGTTCCAGTGCCTGACCACTCTTTCTAAGAAGAAATTGAAATTCTTTGGATTGCTTTTTGCCTGGACTCATCGCTTCTCACTGATCCCAGCCAGCTGCAGTTCTGTACCCAATTCCTCCTCCAGCAATATGTGTGCAGCACATCTGGAGCAGGAGGGAATCACCCAGGGAAAACAAGCCATATCCTCACCCCTAAAATCTATTTGGGATCTCCTTCCAATCTTTTCAAGATTGAGGGGATTGAATCAGAGCCCGTCTCATCTTTGCACTTTTTCATACCTAGGATGAAAACAAAATTATCTTCCTCTCACCTGTCAGCAATAAGCAAGAGTCTCGCTGCCAGCAACCCTATTATTAGCACATGCTGACGTTTTACTCTCTTGAACTGTGATCTGAAAATAATCACAGATGCAAAGATAAACACACACCCCGATGGCTGCGGCTCACCCTGCCCTTCAGATGCTTATCTCAGTCAGCATTTGCCTTTACTCTCACCTACCTCCATCTTTTGACATCCCCTCATTGCCCATTGGTGCAGACAACCAAAGCTTTTTCAGCTCATGCTGCCCCAAACTGCTCTCTAGATTTTTGATCCTGCAAGAAGACTCACTCAAAGGGCTGCACTGCACAGATGTCTTGCATTTAACTTCAGCTGCTCTATCTCCATGCTGTCGGTACCTCAGGCATCTCCAAATACACTCCAGCTCATACCATTAAGCACAGGCTTCCCATTTGAACACAGTCTCACTGAAAGGCATCTCCAAACCATGTCCTTGTCTCCTGCTGTGGTGCTCCTACTACATCCCCCTTGAAGCTGGACCTTTCTGCCTCATGTCCCTACTTGTGGCACCCAGGGCAGCCTCTTCCAAAAGCTTCGTTTGTGCAAGCATGTAGAGGAGAGATGCCATAGTGGGATAAAAAAAGATCTACAAAATACATTGTAAGAGAAAGCAAAGGCTCTGGTATCTACCTCCATAAAACTACATGAAATACCTGGGATGGCAAGAGGCCAACATCTTCCTATGCTCTCCCATTATCTTTCAGTAACAACATCTTTCTTTTGCCTTGGCAACAAGCTGGACCAAATTATCAGCAAGTAACCTAAACCACGTAGCTGGCTGCCAACTTGGATGTCACCATGGTGAAGTGATGGTCACTTAAGATGTATTTTATTTACAGTACCCAAAAAGAGCCATGGTGATAGTGAAATTACTCTAAAAAATGCACAGCAATGAGCTGGTGGCAAGATGAACTTAAGAAATTTAGACATGGCTCCTCAGCTGAAGGCACAGCTCTAAACTTAAGGACGAATCCCAGCTTCTAAGGACCAAAAGAGATTGTTCTTCTGATTCACCTACCCCTTCCTTGCAGCACAAGCTGCCCTTACATTCCACACACCGCTGCAGTCCCTATGCCATGATGACATGCCAGGAGCTGTGGCAACACATTGAATGCACGTCCTCCACCTGTCCAAGGCTGGTACGGTTCCCCAGCTGCTCCAGCAAACCCTCTCTACCACCATGAGCTGCACAGCTCCCTGCACGGAGCTGACAAGAATGATGGATGAAAATAAATTCATTTATTTTTGCTGCAAATTCTTCTACAACCTTCGATGAGTAAAAGGCTGCTGGGTGGATGGGTGGAAAGACTGGAACCAAAAGCAAGAGTACAACTAGGAGAGGGGAAAAATCAGACACCACCCTTCCCCATCACCCTGAGTCCTACGTGATGGAACAGCACAGGTTCCTACTACTCTCTAGAGTCCCACAGTGCCTGAGGGCAGCTGCTCCCTAAGCCAGAACTTAATGGCAATACATTGATTTTGCAAAGCAAGGCTCTGACCTGGCTTTTCTGTCCATATAGAAAACACATGTTCTGAGATACTTTTGAAAGCCATCTTTTTGTATCACATTTCCACAGGAGCAAGCAAAGCTCCACCACTCCAGAACTGCCTTCTCTGTGCTGATACTCAGGGCCCAGAGCCAGATCTGATCAGACGCATCACTCCACAGGGCTGGAGAACAGCTCCTGCCAACTGCTGGTGCCAGTTTGTGTGGGTTTTGCAACCCTGTGACAGCATTTTCATTGGGAGATCAACACTGGGCACTTCTGGGAACCCCACTCCTGAAGCAGACCAGACCTATCCCTCTTTGTTCACTGCTGGCATTTCTACTTCCCAAAGGTCAGGCTCTCATTTCACGTACAGGTGGCACACAGGCTGGGCAATTAAACTCAGCTGTGGGTGCCACAATATGAGAAAGATGAGAAACTCTTAGAGAGCATCCCAAGGAGGACTGTGAAAACGGGGAAGGGTCTGGAGGGTAAGATGTATGAAGAGCAGCTGAGGCTCCTCGGTTTGTTCAGCCCAGAGCAGAGGAGCTGAGGGGAGGCCTCATGGCAGCTGCAGCTCCTCACAGCGAGCGGAGGGGCAGCGCTGAGCTCTGATCTCTGTGACAGCGACAGGGCCCGAGGGAACGGCATGGAGCTGTGTCAGGGGAGGGGCAGGTGGGGGTTAGGGAAAGGGTCTGCACCAGAGGGCAGTGGACATGGAACAGGCTGCCCAAGGCAGTGGGCACGGCCCTGAGCTGTTGGAGCTCAAGGAGTGTTTGTATAGCACTCTCAGACATTGGATTTAGGTGGTCCTGTGCAGAGGCAGGAGCTGGACTCGATGATCCTTGTGGGTCCATTTCAGCTGTTCAGTGTGAGTTAGGTGCACGCACGCTGGTTTCCAGCTTTCTTCCCCTTTCCAGTTGCTCCATGAAGGAGATGACACCCAGAGAAGTGCTACCAGCTTACACCACAATCAAAATGAGAGAAATTCACCCTCTTTCAGAGGTGATGACATTCACAATTAATTGTTGAACCTCATTTCCAAACAGACACAAACAATATCCCTACAAGCAGGTTTCTGACAGACTGATTTTCACTGCTGATTTAGCATGTTACCATGACACAGATTAGAACAATTCCCCTCCAGCTCAGAGCTGTCATGGGCGATGTCCTCAGAGCATCCTCCAACCAGAGAGGTGATCCCAGGGCTGGCCACCAAGAGAGAAGGAAGCTGACACCTAAAGAATTCTGTCCAGCCTCCCCTGAATTAAACATTGCAAACCTGAATTGCTGGGAGGAGAAAAGTGATGTGTAGGTGTGAGTTGCAGGAGGGGATGGAGGTCCATGTGTTGTCAGGGCTCACCAGGAGGAGCAAGAGCCTCATCTCACACTGCAGCATCCCGCACAGGGTCAACCTCCATCTTACATCTTCCCTTAGATCATTACATTGGGGAAAAAGGAAAAACAAAAGAAAAACCAGCTTAGCACTTCCCATAGGACAGGTCTTGCAATTCCCCATGTCCATCACTCATATCACACACAGAAGCTTGCCAAAACTGACAGGCTTGATAATGCCAGCTGCAAAACCTGGCTGCCCCAAACTCTTTGCTATGACCCACTGACATCCCATGTCCCAGTGCAACACCACTGAACAGGAATACCAGGGCAGAGGGAATGCAGTGCACTGTCACATCGCAGAGCATTACATATTTGCCCTTGGAGTCACTTGCCCTGGAAGCTCCAGGGTGGCTCTGGGCAACCCAAGCAGGGTGGTGCAGGGGGAGCCTGGTGGGGCCGTGCTGCACTGAACACTGTGTAGCTGTGCTACTCTGATTTATTTGCAGATAGTCAGCTGAAAAGCCCCAAAGCTCAGCGCATCTCACCTCTCTTACCTCCATTCTTTCCAGGCCTTCATTTCTCTCCCTTCCACCCTTTTTAGTTCCCCTTGGCTTCAAGCAGGGCTGAGTAACAGCTCCAACAACTTCTGCAAATAACTCTACATCTGACTTCAGTTAAAAGGCATTCCTGAAGGGCTCCTACAAAATAATGGCATTTCACAGTAGGTTATGGTGGTGGAAACTGGATGAGATGCGAGAGATCCTGCCCTGATACTCGTGACACCCGTGAGCATCCCTGTACAGCTAACACGGGTGTGGGGGAGTAAAAAATATCAGGGACATAGAAGAATTATCCACGCATGAAATTAGAAATGTTGCGGGACACTCTCCTTCATATAAATAACTCCACGCAACCTATCATGGCAGGATTCATCACCTCACCACAAACAGCTCCCTGCTGGAAGACCACTGGGCTGCATGGCCGCATGCTAAGAGAGGGTGATGCCTATTGATTCATGGAGCATCTGAGGGCCAGGCGATGAGATCACCGACATGTGTACTTGGCACCAGGAGAGATGGATGAGCTGCTACCACCAACCAACCCAGCTGTTTCTCCATCCCCTGCCTTTTTCACCCTCGCTCCCTGGAGCCAGGAGCTGGATTTGATGATCCTTGTGGGTCCCTTCCAGCTTGGGGTACGCCAGCATTCTATAGACTGTAGGTTGACCTAAACATTTCTGCAAACCCAAAAGTGCTTTTGGGTTCAGACCCAAATGTCTGTGTTGCAACATGGCACCGACAAGTCCGGAACAGCAGCTATGCTCAGCTCATACCTTCAGATGAGGATGGGAAAATACGGTAAGGTTGAAGTTTGAGTAAGAATAGGAGAACTGACTTTGACCAGCGCCTGTTCCATCTTTCCTGATGGAGCTGGTCTGCTCTCAAAAGCATCTTCCTACTATGTCACAGCTATTACATTTTGAGGTGTCAAAGCCCCTCAGAAAACCCTAAAATGCTGGCAACTAGCTACACTTCACTTTCACACAATCTTTTTTTGACTGCAGAAGAGAAAAGAAGAAAACAAACAAACATTTTGCAGCAAGCAGACTTCAGAAAGTGGCCGGGATTGGCCCAGCATCTCCTGTGGAACCCAGCAGGCATTTCTGATCATCCCAAAACCACACACAGGACACAGCCAACTTGAAATCCTCTGCGCACTCTTTTTGCTGAGCACAACACACCTTGGCTAAGCAGAATGGACCAGTCTGCATCAAACGGCAAGAAAAGAATATTCAAAGCAATTTGAGAGCAGATGTTGCCCACGCATCCAAAATCCTCACTAAGCCTATAAATTGCAGAGTCAGACCTTAGGTAAGCCAATGCTTTAGTATTTAGGCTGTTTTAAGTCAGAAGTTTAAAGGCAAGAAGAAAGGCAGCCCTCCTGCCAGCCTTGCTAGCCTGCGTCCTCCCAGTCACTGCTCCAAATGACGGCTGTAATGATGAGCTCCTCGTTAAATTAGTTTACAAAATAAAATGTGCTGTTCACCACACTTTAAGCCAGCTTCTTAAAAGGGCATCGTTAACACTCAGTCTCCATCTTCTCATCAATCTTTCACTATATGGCTTTATTGCTTTCTGAAAGGTACTGGAGTTACATGGCAGCCCATTCCACTTTCAAACGTTGAAAAAAAAACTGGAAAATCTAGAATTATTGGATGTTTTAGTATTCATTATTTGCTGGCTGGCTTCTGCTTCATGTGCATTACCATAAAAAGGCACTGAGCAATATCAAGACTTCTTTTTAGCTTAGCAGTTGGCCTAGACATAAATCATAAGGGGAAAATGGGTAGAATTGATTTTATTTTAGCCATCTATCATTACCCGTCTGGTCTAAATTTAGCCAAGCCTCCCTTCAGTTGAATAGAAGTGCATGCACCTACACAGGAATTGCAGCAAATGCTTCAAAGGAAAGGGAGAAACCAACATTGCATTTACTTAAGGTTAAATAATAAAAGCAATTCTGATCTCTGCAAGGACTTCTGAGGAGTTTTATGCTGCTCTAAAAGAGGTCAACAAACTTTACAGTGACTCACCCTCCAGGAGAAGCCCTTCTGCAAACAGCTGTAGCAAAGCCTACCCAGCGTTCTGCAAACACTTGAATGCTTCCAAGGAAGCACTCAAGGCCAGGCTGGATGGGGCTTTGAGCAACCTGGTCTAGAGGGAGGAATCCCTGCCTATAGCAGAGGTTTGGAACTAAATGATCTTAAAGGTCCCTTCCAACCCAAACCATTCTATGATTCTGTGAACATGATGAGGGCAGCAGGGTGAACTACCCTCAAGATATAGATACAAATGTGAGGTACGGCCTAATGATACATTAGGACAGAATAACCTATCTGTACAGGCAAATTCTTTAAATCAGAGTAGAAAACAAGGCTGGAAGGGGCCTTCTCTACTCAACCGGGAGACCACCTAGCTGTATGTAAGAAGATGGAACTAAAAGCAGCTGTGTATTTAAAAAACACGACAGCAAAAAAAAAAAAGCAGCCCCAAATGGCATGACATTCCCTTCTACTTTCAGTGGCATCAAGGATACTTCATGTCACAAAAGCAATGCAAAAGGGCAAAGGCACAATTTGGAAATGTTCAGTTGCACATCACAAAGTGAATGTGTATATTCAGCCAAAGCAATCTGTGTGGCATGTTTCAATGGTTCCAAACATGTGTTTTTTCCTCCTCAGTACGTTAAAAGCAAAAGTTCATGCTGCCCTTAAAAGCTTCTGAATGGGGATCTCATGACTATAGCAGGTGATGAGTAATAATTATGAGTACTAATTAGGAGTAGTTTATGGTGGAGACACAGTGACCAGAAGGGTCTTAGACCTCAGGGCAGCTCCTCTGCTTCCAGATCTGTGTCAGGTACTTAAGGATGGGGAATGGGTTTCATTACACACCATCTGGCAAAGAGAAACTACCTGTGATCTCCAAAATCTAACAATAAATGCAACTTGCTGCTCCAAAAGACTTACTTTCTGCAGACGACTCGAGTTTCACAAGAATCCTGTCTGGTTGCTAACACAATGATCCAAATCTCCCCAACCACTGTATTAATAATCAACTGGAGCAAAACGGCCATCATAAGCAGTTATGTTTTCTCTGAAACCACACTGAAGAGCCCATTGCTCAAATTAGAGGAAGACAGAAAACAAAGATGATGTTCAAGGCACAGATTTAGTACAAACTACAGGCTGAAGGCAGCTGGCACGTGGCTTGATCTCCTCAAGCCGATTGAAAGCAACAAATATTTCTGACAGCTAACACCTTTCTTGCTTGCACATCTTTTATTTTTCTAGATTTACCATAAATATTTAATCTCTGGAGGACTGTTGTACTTATACCTAACACAAGCAAGCCTGGCCGAGAGGTAAGGTTGCTCGGTTGCAATCTACCTGCGTATGCCAAGGTGAAGGGCTTTCCCTTCCTCCCTCAGGCCCCGTTATGAGCATTACACATCTAGGCCAGATGCTAAAACAACATGCCTAAGACTTCATTTCTTTCTGGCATGTGAGGAATGAAAACAGAGGTCCTCTAAAAAGCCCCAGCAGTTCTTCTTCCAGCCCACCATGCTGCAGACTCCACTGTGGATCACCATGAGCCCCAATCATCACACATTGCTTGTATTTTCAACTCTCAGCAAGCTGTTCCCCGTGTAAAGTCACAGCACTGCCAAGGTGCAGAAATCGAGCACTGGTTAAAAACAATCTGTGCCTCATCAAGGCCAGGGTGACTTGGGTTTAATTACACCAAACTCCACTACATCCAGACTGATATTAGCACATTTGCTGAACGTGGCACCAAAGGAAAATTCTGCATCCGTAAATACATGAACATCTGCCAGGCTGGGCACAGACAATGGACGTGTTATGGGTGATGCATTAACATAAAATGAAAATTACATCCGTGAGGGTCTACATCTCAAAAATGAAAAGAAAAAAACCACCTTTGCCACATGCTCAGATTACCAGACAAGACCACCCTGACCAGCCCCACCAGTGCAAGGCAGCGTATCTACAGCTGGTGACAGCAGATACTTCCACGGCTGTGCCCTGAGTCTTGCTGAAAGGGGACCCCCTCCTACACGAGTGGCACCCACAGCAACCATGGCCAGCAGAGGTGCAAACCCACACAACCAGGGTAGTAGTGCAGTATTTTGAGGATCCAGGTAGATCTTCCCATCTATCAAGGCAACACTAAAATATATATTAAACCTCAGTGCTAAGACAGAGCAGAACAAATGAACTAAGAGCAGGTTCCCAGCTGGAACAACTCCTTCATAGAATCATAGAATGGTCTGGGTTGGAAGGGACCTTTAAGATCATCTACTTCCAACCCCCCTGCTATAGGCAGGGACACCTCCCTCTAGACCAGGTTGCTCACAGCCCCATCCAGCCTGGCTCTGAATGGCTCCAGGTTGGGGGCATCCACAACCTCACTGGGCAACTTGTTCCAGTGTCTCGCCACCCTCAAAGTAAAGAATTTCTTCCTAATATCCAGTCTAGTATCTCCTTCTGCTGATATACATGGTCTCTGAGGTTCCTTCCAAGCCAAGCCATTCTATCATTCCGTGATATACAAAAGTGTCCCTGAAAACATCACCTAGTCCTCTTGCAGCCAACTGATAGGCACACAGCAAACTGGAGGCAGGTTTACCCCATGCCACCGCATTTCCCATTTATGCTACAGGTTTCCCATAAAGATCAAAACAACACATGGACCTGTGCTGAAGGATGCCCCTCAGTGTGCTCCTAACTCCCAGCAAAAGATAAGGGATAGAAGCATGTGACTGACTCAAAGCAAATGCTCCACTGAATCTCTGAGCTAAGCTCTCTCAGTGCTCTGCCTCAGTAAATGTGGGGTGTTAGGGGTTTCTTTGTTGAGATTTTTTTCTTTATTTAATAATTTCACTGAAATCCTCCCTAGCTGTTTGAGTTATTCATGAAAAACATTCCCACTTCTTAAACCTTGCAGATACTTTGATGCTTTTCAGAGAACTGAAGGCTCAAAAAAAAAAAAAGAAGCACTGCAAAACCCAGTGCTGGCTTATTCCTGAATGAAAATCTGTGCACAGCTAGATGTTATCTTCTAAACATCTGCAGGTTCTAAAATCAGACCAGATGTGTATTTTCACAGCTGTCAACTGAACCTAATATATCTTACAGGCAGCAAAAGTTTGAAAAGGTGTTTCAAGAACACTCCTTTCAAAAAGTTTGGATTGCTTTACAAAAAATCCACCCGAACGATCACTACCATCCCTTTCTAACACCAACTGCTTTCTCTCTCTTTTAACCAATCACACCGCTGCCGCCGCCGTTCCGATACCAGCTACTTTACCAATGCATTCCCAGGGCTGAGGCACCAAACTGCTGGCAGGCAGACAGCAGCCGAGCACCCAATGTGCTTTCATTGCTCTGTCTCTAACTAAACACCATCTACAGTTGCTTAGTGCTGGAAACAGCAGGTGCTCCAAAAGAGCTCAATTTCAAAAGCTTCTCTTTGCTGTTCTACTACTTGCATTATTTTAAATTGAAAGACGGCGTATTTAGGTCTTCCCTGGATTCCCACTGGAGGTGTTACACGGGGTTCTGATGCTGTTAGCTAGTTCCAGGGAGGATGAACAGATTTGGCACCTCCAAAAAAAGAACCAAAAGCCCCGATCTCAGCAAGCAAAACAACTTTTCTCTCTACTCTGACTGCAATAATGATTTTATACATCCTATTAAAATGGTTAGAATGGGTTTTATGGAAAGAGTCAGAGTGGAAAAGATCAATAGGACATACCCAGATATGGATCAGGGTAATGCGGGTCAGAGGCTCTAAAGAAGGTGTAAGAAATCCTGTTGCTGATGGTACATTTGCCTTCAGGCAAAATGTTCTCTCCCCACCGCCACGTGGGTTTATGTGCTGACGCACCGTGTTTGCAGCTTAGCAGACACAATATCCTTGTGCTGCTGACTTGAATTTGTTTTCTCATTTCAGTTATTCCGAGCATTCTACCAACAAAAATAAATGCTTGTGCTCACCATGCAGATATCTAAAGGGAAATTAAGAAAGAGAAGGAAGGACCTATGGAATGAAAGTAAGCAAAAGGACAAAAGCACAACATTTGAAAACACAATGGGAGGAGGAGAGGAGTTGCTGGGTGCAGACCACTGCTTTGGGGAACTGCCACAAGTGACAAATGAAGCAAGAACTGGCCCACACAAACCCACTGGAGAGAGAGCTGAGCAGGACTCAAAGAAGAAAAAACGCGAACACTGCAGTTTGACACAAGAGTGGGAGAAGTGGGATGCAGAATGGCAGGGAAAGGAGAAAAAGACAAAAAAAAAAAAATCAAGGAGCCACTGTCAGTTCCCCATAGCACTGTTACGATCTGGTAGCTCTGTATGTGACTGCTGAGTGCTGAGCACACCAAGGAGCTGTACCCAGCCAGCTGGCCCAGGACCCCAATCCAACTGGCAGAATAACAAATCAGCCTGCATCTCTGATATTGGTTTCCAAGTCAGGATTCAAGCATGTTGGTAAGAGAGCACAGGAGCTGTTTGTATAGCAGTTACTGGCATTGGAGAATCAATCCTGGCAGGTAGTGTCCTTAAAAATCCAGTTTTTGTCAATTCAAAACAAGTTACACTCCTGTCATGAATTCACCAAAGGTCTTCAGCCAGGAAAGTAAATACACAGGCAACCCAGACCAGCACTAATCCTGCTCACAGCTCATCCCCACACTGCTGCTGGACTACTACTTTTAGGGACATGGTTTGATGGGCACACAGTTGGACTAGATAACCTCAGTAGTCTTCTCCAACCTTAGTGATTCTATGATTCTACTGGGATTTCAGAGGTTTCCCACAGCACCACCTCTTGAACCACTACACAGCTACAAAATGCTTCTGTTATCATTAAAATAGGGCTTGGATCCAGGTGGTCTCAGCACTGACTCTGTGTGTACCCCACAATGCCATGCAAGGACCACAGCCCCTTATAGCCCAGTAAGCAGGATACGGCCTGCGAGATAACATAGGCTCCAGTCTAGTAAGTAAGTTTTATTTTAAATACACCCAGGGCTGGCCTTTGCTTCAGAAGAAAGCCTGTATCAAAACCAACACTTCTGATTGCCAAGGAAAGTATTAAATTCACTACAAAAATCAATCCCTCATAAAAACTCTGGTTTTCAGCTTTATCACTTGGATAAATTCTACAAACAGCAAGTAATGTCAAGTGATGAAAATATTATTTGCAAGTTATCATTTCAAGCAGTACACCGTACCACGAGACATGCATTGCACTTTTGTATTTGCTTTTACACTGTTGCAAATCCAACTTTAAGTAGCACTATCTCACACTGCCATTTAAAAAATACACCTGCAATACATGTTCCCTAGTATCTATTTTGAAAAGTCATCTTTAATTCTCAGAATCTCTTTTTAAAACACAAACCCTGCTTGGCATCAAGCTGTGGGAGTTTCAGGTCAGCATTTCGGAATTATCCTGTAAGAAGTGACACCTTCAGCTCCATAAAGAAACACCCCCCAAGCAATTACAGAGGGCAAGAAATGATACAGTATGCGCTCTCATAAATAGTTAATTGATTGCTGGGGTCCAGCGGGTCAATAGACTACTTAAACGCATGGCTCAAAGCCATCCGTAACAGACACCATGGCACACACCTGTCTCTAACCAGACCAACACAAACCGGCTGTGCTGCCTTAATAAAGGCACGGCAGAGGTTTCTTGATGATCCCACTTTGCCTTTGTCAATAGAAATAAGTAAATCCTCTAACTTGCACCAGTTACAAATGATACATTTGTGAGCAGAAGCTATGCAAGGCACTCTGCTGTCATTGGATTCCCATGAAGGCTGCTTTCATTAGCCAGCTGTCAGGAAAAAAAAAAAACCAACAATTCCTCAGCTTCACTGGGGGGGGGGAGGGGGGAGAGTAAAAAGGTAACAATAAAAGTAATCTTAAAACATGCTTTGAAGCTCCCCATTTCACTGATGCAGAAACAACAAAGGCCGCACGTCACTCAGCGCGTGGCAGAACCACACACTGGCAAAGTCACTCCTTTAGAAGGAAGGGAGCAGCACAAAACATGCTGTTATTTGTAAGAGATCTTCAGCACAATGCTACCAAGGCAAGGCGTGGGCTCTGCGATGCCCGTCAATAGTGGTGAGCACCCCAAGGCACGATTCCTCTGCTCCAATGGCAGCAGCCAGCCCATCTCCAGCCAGGCCTCCAGCCTCCCCAGAGCTGGGAAAGGCATTCCCAGTCTCATGACTTGGAGACACGAAGATTTAAGCCTGCAAGAAGAAATGTGCCCATTTTCAGAAATCCACTCCAAAATTCGGAGGATTCTGGTTTTTTGACAATCAAGGCGCGTATTTAGGCTTTTGCATAAAAACCTATTCGTTTGGTATTTTTTTCATTCAAAAAACAAAAACAAAGAAACAAACTTAGAGACCTTAAGATACAGAGCAATGCCTACTGATAGTTTCTAAAGCATTTGGGCGCCTGGCTAAATACAATGCCTCTGGCACTTGGGAATAGGATCACAAAGGTTGGAAAGGGCCTTTAAGATCATTCATTCCAACTGTAGTAAGATTTCAGCTCGTGCTGAAATCCAAAATTCAGTGTCAGCGGGCTCAAAAGCAATGGACTTTTCCATCTCTCACCACTACTGAGGTACCCAATGTGGAGCCTGAGTTTAAGCCTTCTTGAAAGCCTAAAGCTGAAACACACCTTTGGGTAATTGTTTTAAATCCCAGCCTCTCTGAAGGAAGTGGGAGAAGGAAGAAGAGCCACTGAGCACCCAGTATGAGACTCATTACTTTGCAACTGAACTCGCAGAGAAAACTCTGTATTCCTCCTTATGTTCATTCACTGAGCCGGTCACAAGAAGCTGTACGCAACCATCCAACACTGGAGAATACATCAAAAAAATTACTCTAAGCCAGACAAAACCAGAATGCCTGATGCTGCTACGCTATTCACGCTCAAGTCCCAGCACAGCTCAGGTTTGATGCTCTTGAGGAGTTAACTGTGCCTATAAAGCGCTGATGTGCAATTTGCACAACTTATTACTTCTCACTGCACAGATTAATTAAGAGCACTTGCACATACTGGGGTTTTTAAACACCTGCGTGCAGAGCTTGCTTCCAGCAGCACCGTACCCAACCAGGCATGGCTACCAACTCAACACCGCTACATGAACTGACAGCCACGTCAATTAGGAATACCTCAAGAGAGTTACTGAATGCAAGGGAAAAAAAAATAGGTTATAGCACTCTGCAAAATTTACTAGAAACTGTAATTTCATCTCATTTTGACATGTGAATGTGCCAAAGCTGGATCTGAAGCATGGTCTATTTTTGTCTCATGGATATGCATGTTGAGGAATGGGTTTGTGCATATGTTCCTGCTTCAGTAATAAAGAATAAAAGGAGCAGGGGGGAGCAAGGCTGCAGTGGCTTCCCCATCAATGTGTTTATCCCACTTGGGTCTGTACCATAGCCCTGAAGAAGCCTGAGCTCTCAGGCTGCTCTGCTGATCAGGCCATTTCAACTTTTCCATGGTAAGCTTTTGGCTTACAGCATTGTTGTTCAAGATAAGATGTGCACTGCCTGAGCACTCCCAAAACTGGAAAAAACTCCAAAGACTCAGGTGTTACCTTCCCCCATCCAGCCCCACCAAACACTTATCAGCACAAGCACAGGGCTGGGCTGGGGCTGGCCATGATACCAGCTGGGGCCGAGCAGAGCCAGCCTTGGGTTTGTCCACACTTGGTCACACGCTGGAGGAAACACTGGTGATACTCAGCTCCGGGAAAGTGGTACAGCAAGGTGCCAGGTCCATCCTGGAGGGCAGGTCCCTGCTGCTGCTGGCCACAGGAGCAGAGGATGGATATGAGAGTGTGGAATGGAATGCCAATTGCATCTGAATAAGCAACTTGGAAGGCTCAGGAGAGATCTTATCGCTCTCTACAACTATCTGAAAGGAGGTTATGGTGAGGTGGGAGTCAGTCTCTTCTCCCATGTAACTAGCGATAGGACCAGGGAGAATGGGCTCAAAGTGCACCAGAGGAGATTCAGGTTGGATGTTAACAAAAATTTCTTCTCTGAAAGAGTGGTAATGCATTAGAACAGGCTGCTCAGCAAGGTGATGAAATCACCATCCCTGGAGGTGTTAAAGAAAAGGGTAGAGGTGGCATTGAGGAAGATGGTTAGTGGGGAAATATTGGTGGCAGGTGGACAGTTGAATTGATCTTGGAGGTCTTTTCCAGCCTTGGTGATTCTGTGATTCTAAGCTTAATGACATTTTACATAATTCAAATATAAAATATTTTCGTCAGTTACCAGTTCTGGACAACACACATCTCTAACACTTGAGAACATCAGTTGCTGTTTATTGCTTCCCAACAAGTTCAGCTCAAGACAGGCACTGAACATGAAACATGCCAAAGCAGGCAGTTCCAGCTCAGCTACAGCATAAGTAACCAAAAAGCAATGCTGGGAATTGCTTAGCAGTCCTCTCACAGGAGGCCAGTCCGAGATATCTTCAGACACAGTGCTTTCTATTCTAGAATACATTAAAGATCTCTCATCCTAATCTTGCAGAATCTCTCCAACACGCATATCTCATCCCTTGAAGTTATCTCCACTAGCAGGCAGAGGTGCCACCACAAAATATACATACAAGGAAGGCCCTTCTCCAAAATATGAGACCTGACCTCCGTTTCCAGCACTGTTGGGAGCGGAACTGGGAAACACCATGTTTCAGGACATAGCCTCTCTCCTGGGATTCCTGCTCCTGCTCCATGCCCCAGGCTGTACTCCCCAGCTCCCCATGAGGAAAAGCGCGCCTGAGAAAATCCCAACCCACTAAAGCTAGCGCAGGGATCTGTCAGATGCCTGAGGTCAGGGTGCTGTAAGATGCAGCATGAAATGATGGAGATAGGGATGCCTTAGATTCCAGCTGCCTTTTGGGCATGGGCTAGTGAGGCAGGGCCCTCTGAAAACACATTCCTGCACTGGGAAGCAGCAGCCCCAAGCCCTATCCCAGGGTCAGGTAACTAAGCCCTGGCTTAGCAAAGCTTGAGCTGCTCTATTCTTTCAAAACAATGTTATCAGTGGGCAGCGTCCCTCCTGCTTATCTAGCGGCTCAGCCACTTGCTTACCCAGAATGCGGAAGAACTGGGCTGCAGGGTCAGCCCTGTGCCTGGGGGTGTACATCCACTTCCCAGCCCCAGGCCTCCATCCCCACCATGGGGAGCAGCTATCTGGGGCCTGCCTCTATCTCCCTGCCCAGGCCATCGGCCCACCATGAGGAGTAACCTCTGCCTTGTAAGGCAGAGCAGCCACTGCTCCCAGAGCAAGGGCTCTTCTCAAGCTGGTCCCTATATTCTCCTTATGGTTCCCACACCAGCCCAGCACCCCAAAATGGTGGCCTCCAGCATAATGCATGCCCAGGCACAAGGTATCATGGCTGGTGAGGAAGCTCCAGTCAAATGGGACTCATCCTACCAGTACCCCCCTAGATTTGGAATTGCATGACTTCATATCCAGATGCTTATCTCCTTGTGTGCTCCTGAGTTCAACCCATCTGGTGTCAGTTCTGTTTCTCCAGCACTGAAACGCAATGAACAGGTCCAGCACAAGAGCACAACTGAAATACCTGCTGCTCTTCACCCAAATATCCCACCAAAGGTGAAAATGCCTGGAAAGGAACAAGCAGGATTTGTCACCTCCTCACAAATCATCTCTGCCCTTACCTCAACTGGAATCCTGGGGTAAGGACACAAACTCAAGGTCTCTGCCAAGAACAAGACATGCCTCATGTGGGTTCAGCTGAGAGACCGCAGAGGTTGGAAAAGACCACTCAGATCATCTAGTCCAACCATCAACCCAATGCCATCATGCCCACTAGCCATGTGCCACCTCTACCCTCTTCTTGAACACCCTCAGGGACAGTGTCTCCACCACCTCCCTGGGCAGCCTGTTCCAATGCATTACCACTCTTTCAGAGAAGAGCTTTTTCCTAATATCCAGCCTGAACTCACCACCCAAGAGCAGCCCGAACTAAACCTTCACAAGCAATGCCTCTTTCAGGGCACAGTCCAATACTGTCCATCAGGATTAATTTATTCATCACATACCTGGGGATGTTGGAAACACAGATGCTCTGCTCACCACCAGCCTGGACTAGATGAACAGAGGCACACCCCTCCCCATACAACGCACCCAGGGCCCTCCCTTACATGCCCACTGGGCTGGCTAGCTCCCTGAACCCAATTTGCAAGGAGAAAGCCCAAGATGGGGATTCACTAAAGACAGCAGAACTGCTCCCTCCAGTCCTGCTCACACCACCACAGAGTAATCACTGCCAAAAACCACCGCCACCAGACTGGCGTGTTTAACGCAACCTGACCATCTCCTGCAGCAATCCCTCCAGCTTCAACTGCTGCATTATGCAAGGCAGATGCCCTCAGCCCTCCACCAGGTCTGGCGGCCACAGCTCTCCAGGTCACCTATTCGTGCTGTCTGTTCCTCCTGCTTGGGCTCAGCGCAAACAACACCAACCAAGGTCAGCTCCTGCAGCAAGGAGATCTTTGCACCACCACCATGCATGCATACACACATCCCTCTGCAGAGGCACCCAGCAGAAGGGTAAGACAGACAGCTGCAAGAGATAAGGGCTGAAACCACCCCAGAAAAACGTGCTGGTTCATCTACCCAAGCTCTGCTCATTCAGGAGAGCAGTGGTTTTGCACCCAAAGCAAGAAGTTCTGGTTTCCATCAGCTCTCCAGCAGAGACCTCAATCTCACAAGAATCTTTCCAACACACAACCCACTGCAAAAATACACAGAACCACCGTGACAGAAGCTTGAAGAGATGCTGTAAAACTGATTAGTCATCAAAATTATCAGACCATAAAAGAAGCTCCAGCTGTGCTCCCTTTATTTGCATAAAGCCCTGCCTCCTGCATTTCTCTATTTAAAATTAATTTCTTTTTTTTTTTTGTTTACTAGAACCCAAGTTACTCTGGTTGACAATTAAGCCCATTACCCAATTCCTTCCTTTTCTACCACCCCAGTGCCTTTGTCATAGTTTATGCAGAAAAAGATAAATTCCAGTAAGTGCTACTTAAAAATGAGAAATACAAGCTAACGAAGAACCAGGGAAGGTTGGGCCATTCGCTCTTCTGTTTTAAGATCCCAATCCATCACAGAGCTCAACACCAACATTTCCTTTGAATTCAACAGCAATTTCAAGTCAATCTACTCCTTTGGGCTTAGAGTTCAACTCTGGCCCAAATGTTCTGCCAGATCCTTGCTGTAAGTGTAGGAGGACAAGAGCAAACAACGATTTTAATTTTGGCTTATGTACTTCAGCAAAATTGCTGTCAGCACATGTTTTTCAGTTCATACAAAACTCAGTGGGAGAAATTTAAGACAATAACTAACTTGGAGACTGGTGGGTCAGAAAACTGCAGCAGAAAAAAATACCTTGATGCAAGTAACATTAATCATGAAGCATGCTGCTTCCAATATCCCACTACAAACTGTCCTTTTGGTCTTTGGTCTAAAGATGACCCACGGCTTGCACAACCCTCACGGATGCTTTGGCAGAACCACCAGGAGCGATCCGTTTCAGGAGTTAAAATTATTTGCTCCCCACGAGCAGAGGGCTGTTTGCTGTGGATGCTCTGCACAACAGAACCCTGACCTGGGTACCACAAGCAGTTCTTCATGCCACGGATGCTGAGAGCAATACCTCAGTAAAGCCAAAACCAACACCCTGATCCAACACCTCAAGACCATGTCCCTGCTCTACCTCTGTCTGCCACTGTAAAGAAGCAAGAATTTGTAAACCCATCATGGAAGTGCTCCCTTCTGCTGTTACTATGTTGAAAAAAGAACTCAGCACATAAACAAGCGTTTTCCAAAGGAGCAAGAAATTGCCTGGTCGTGTTCCCAGCCTGAAGTTGCACTGGGCTGTTCGCTCTGTCCCACCTAGTCAAGCTCTGAATACCTACAGCCTCACTGGGCCCTTGTTCCAGCATTAGGAGTTGGACTCCATTATTCTTAAGGGTCCATTCCAACTCAGGATATTCTATGATTCTCCCACAATACCCAACTGAGAAAACTTTCACTAATATCTAAGTTGGAACAACAGGCACTACTTACAAGAAGGAGCCCTTCTTGTTCCTGTTGCAATAATTCATGTCTGAGTGCTAATTTGTCAGCTATTGCAATAAGAGAAAAACCTGGGGCTGGAAGTTGTTCTACCATCATTCCTGTCCTCTGTGCAGGGATGGGGAGCTGACGTGGCACAACACTGCCTGTTCTGAGTGTGTTTCAACAGACAGTGAAATCAGCCTCGGAAAGGCATGAAACTCAAGGCTTTTGGAGACATCTATTTATGCTGCTGTTCTATGGGCAGAAATCTGACAGCTGCATTTCGGGGGGGAAACGCTGGGTTCATGCCTTGTGCAGGTAGCACCATGCAGCATCAGAGCACGTAGACAGGCACTGGCATTGTGGATGGAGCAGCCCTGGCTGCCTCCTCTTGGCCCTTACTGAATTACAACTCCAACTTGCTTCATGCTACTATCATCGAGCACCCTTGACAAACACCAACAGTCCCATAAATCTGCTTTTTACGGCACGGCAGAAGCCTAATTACACATGATTAAACTCTGTCAAAAATTAAAGCCCACTCATTTCTCTGAAATTGAAATCAGCCCTGCTAGGTATCAAGTAGCAGCAATGCTGATGGCTTGAAGGCATGCTGTCAACGCAATGTTGCTGACCCTACACAAGTGGGGGCACTCCTGTCTCTTCATTTGAGCCTTTCCTACAAATGCCAGTGTAAGCTCACCCCGAACTGTGGCTGTGCACATCTCAGGCTGCAGGGACAGACGTAGTTCAGGCACCTACCAAGCCCACGCTCGCTGCTCCTGCTCTCCTGCAGCTCTCCTCCCCCAGCACTGTGCACTGCTGGACCTCACCGCACAGATTCGGAAGTGTAATGTCACAGCTCGTTTATTTTTGTGACAGCAGCTTTAATGAAGATTGAGTTTTCTAAGGACACATACAAGTTACACATCGTTTTGCTGTCACGAGAACGGGCACTGGAAATTAAATACAACCCATGTAGATGCACACTACAGCAGGATGCAGCATCTAAAGGAAGTGCTGCTAAAGCATTTTGAGACTTTTATTACAGGGGAAGCACCATTTTAGATGGTCGCAATACTAGGAGTGAGGGGAACGAAAGTTTGTGGCTCCTGTTACCCATGAGGAGTGCCTTAGGAAGAGGACTGCCACACTGGGGACAGCAGTGATGCAGCGAAAACCATCACATGGAGAAACCAATGAGCGGTACCCTGAGAGAGCAGATGATTCATGGCACACCTCGCCCTGCCCGCTCCCCATGAGCACGGTACGACCACAGTGCAAACCCCCGACCCCAGTGACAGCCCCCAGCTCTGGCTCTCAGCATGGATGTATGCCTACAGAACAGGAATGGCACCTTCCCCACCCGACAAATTGCAAAGGGACTTCTTTTTATTATTATTAATCACGTAGGAGATTTTTATTGTTATTAATCATGTAGGAACTATTTGCAGCTTAACAGTTAAACATTAGATGTTATGCTTTTAATTACATGCACTTGCGTAACAAGCAGATGAAGGCATATGTCAAACACCAGCAACATCCCTTTACATACCTGCTCTATGCCTCTTCCAAAGCACTTGCATTAAGGAAGGTTCTTCTTGAATAATACGACAAAACATGCGCAGCCACTAACACTGCTCTGGGCACCGGGGCTACAGGGCTTTCACCACCCTCCCACACTCCCTGATACACACAGGGGGCAGAGAAACCCCCAGCTCAGGGAACATGGGGTGCACCCAGCTCCCTGCACACCCGTTGAGCATGGAGAGCACGGTCCCCAGTGCCTGGCTGCAGACGTGGATGACTAAACATCTTAGGGGGAGGGGGGACAAAAAAAGAAAAGGGGATGGATTTGTGCCTGGCATGCCCTAAAAGCTGCATTCTGGCAACTTTAGAGCTGTGCTCAGTGCTGCTGCAAAGAGGACATAATGCCAGCAGCATGGGGCAGCCACAGTCCCCACTGGGGGAAGGCCCCCCCAGGCACTCGCACTCACCTGGCGGTTTCATGTAATATTGCTCGATATCAGACATGTCCGTATGCAGCGCGCAATCGAGATAGTGGAGGATAACTTTTCTGCTGAAGTAGTACCTCATGCCCATCAGAAAGATGGGCAAGCAGCAGGTCAGCAGGAAGGACTTGGTCACAACAAAGCACATTACTATGGAGATAAGGAAGAGAAATAAACGACACCTGTCAGAAAAGAGAATTTAGTGTTGATTTCGGAATACAAACTCATTTAAAAAAATTAAATTAAAAAAAGAACACAGAGCAAAACAGACATTTGCAGCGCATACATGAAAATGGTGCAATTCTCGCTAAGTGCTGCTGAGTGACGGTGCAGCTCAGTGTTCCCGCAGTGCCCGGGGGGGGAGGAGGGGCTGCTGGGGGCACCCCCTGCACCCCACTGTCGGTCGGGGGGGAGGCTGTGCTGCGGGCACGCCGCTCCGCAGCCATGTGTTTGGCACTGCGGCATTACTATTTCCAGGCTGGGAAGCACCGGCTGCTGGGGAGGGGCACAGCCTTGGGGCTAGGGGTCCACGCAAGGCCTGCGGGGCTTCTGGGGGATCCTTTAGTCGTCCCCCAGCTCCCCGCTACTGCCAGGGGTCCCTCTCCAATACAGAACCTGAGGGGGCACCTGCGACCACCAAGGGCTTAAGAACCCAGCCTTGGGATGGAGGGTGCGTTTTTTGAGTGGGGGGACACACATTATTACATTATTATTCGCACAGAAGCAGAGTTCACATCAGTACTTCCAGAAAGGGGGGCTTGGGCGCACATTATTATTTTAAAGGGGGGTTGCGAATGGGGCCCGCGGGGTTATTTGTGAGGGGTGGGAGCACCTTGCGGGGGTTATTTTGGGATTGCAACCCCAGGAGGTGACCCCCCCCAACACACACACACACAGATAGAGAGGCCCGGCCGTCTCCAAGCAACGGCGGCACGCGGTGCGCAGGGCTGCGCGCTGCGGAGCTGCGCGCTGCGATGTGCGCACCGCTCCCACTCCAGCTCCCCCCACCCCAACCCCCGGCACGGAACAACCGCAAGGACGCGCAACCTCCGCGGGGAGCCCCTCACAGCCCTCCCAACCCGCGCAGCACAAACCACCCCCTCTCCCTCCGCCGCGATGCGCTGCGCTCTCCGCATCGCTGCGGTTCCGCGTGGCTGCGGCGCTCCCGGCTCCGCGCATCCCCGCGGGGACCCCACGCGGAGCCGCTACTCACCCGCCAGCAGAGCGTAGAGCAGCTGGGTGAGGGGCTGCTGCTTTAACCCCCTGAAGGCCGTGTTGGGGATCCGCTCCATGATACCTTCGTAGAAAATGCGGCGCACCACCTCCTGCTCGGAGGGGTGGAATTCGCGGATGTAGACGTTGTCGCGTTTGGGTTCTTCTTTGGGGGTACCGAGGGGAGCAGGGGGGGAGGAGGGGGAGCCCGAGAGGGTGGGCCACATCTGGGAGGAAGAAACAATGATGGTGTCTTTTTTGGCTCCCGGGATTGAGTCATGGTCTTCCGCCACGATCTTGGTCTCACAAACCATCTTGGGAGACAGACAATGCATGCAAACGGGGCGCGGGGAGGGAAGGAGGAGAAAAACGGGGAGAGGGGAAAGGGG
>NC_034412.1:89753493-89799637 GCF_002078875.1 Numida meleagris
TGCAAATTACTACGGCGCGTCCCTGCGCGGGGGGCGGCTTTCTCCCGCGGGCCGCGCATCTCTCCTCTGCATCCGCGCACGGGGACGCCGTTTCCTTTCATTCTTTCTTTCCGCGTTCCCATTCTGGAACAGTCGCTGTTGGTGCGCGGAGCCCCACGGGCAGACACGACCGCGGGTGGGTGCGAGGGGTGCGCGTCCCGGCGGGCTGCGGCGCAGCGTGGGCGCTCCGCGGTGACTCATGCGGCGCGGCCCCCCCCCCCCGCCCCATCCACGTATCCAGCGCTGCCCGAGCCCACGCGGCCCTACATCCACCCCCCACGCCGGCTCCGTGCCCCGTGCCCCGTTCTGTAACTTTTCCTGTGGGAGAGAGAAGGCGGGGGGATGCGCAGCGAGGAGGAAGAAGAGGAGGAGGAAGATGGGCTCCTCCTCTTCGCAGGACCCGAAAAGCTTCGCTCTCTCCCGGTTGGAACCGGCCGGCATCTGCCCCAGGCATGCGCCATGCGGGGACGGTGCGGGACCGGGGAGGAGGTGCGGGGATGCGGAGCGGCGGCACGGACGCCCACACCGATGGCCGTCCCCCCCCCGGCGGCTGCACCCCCGGAGCCCCGTGTGAGCCCCCCCGCGAGGTGCGCCCCTGGAAGACCCATCCTCCCGCGGGGTGCACCTGCGCATCTTCCTGCTCGGTGCCCCCCTGCAGCCGCCCCTATGGATCCTGAATCCCCCCGCGGGCTTCAGTGCGTCGGTCGCTGGCACCGTGTGGGCTTGCGTCCCGGGTGAGGTCCCCCGGGCGGTGCGCAGGCAGCTGGGGCTTTGCTCCGAGCTCGGTGCTGCCGTGATGATTTCGTTGCTTTGCTTTATCATAAAAAACCATTCCGAAGTGAGATCAACGGAGGGGGAAATATGAGGCCAGGGCTTGGAAGCCCTCCCACCCACAAGCACCCGCAGCCTCACACTGCGCCGAGTGCCCTCGTGGGGAGCTGGGGGGCGACCACGGCACCGCTCCCGAGCATCTGAGGCACAGCATCCCACCCGCTTGCAGAGCTGGGGTGACGAGAAGTGGCACCGATGGCGGCTCGGCAGGTGGGTCACGGTGCCAGGGGAGCAGCGTCCCCGAGCCAGGAGCCTCCCGTGGGAGGAAGATGTCCCCGTGTCCCCATGTCCCTGGCACATCTCGCCCTCGGCAGAATTTGCCAACGTGAAGGCAAAGAGGCAGTGGATGGGGAAAACAAACAAACAAATGGGGCAGCGTTCGCTTTTGGATTGTGAAAGCTCCAGGCCAAAGATAGGAGATTGCTGTTTTAAAAATATAATTCAAGTAACGCTCAGCTCCATATGCCTGGGTGAAGCAGGCATTTATTTTTGTTTGATCCTTTCTACGCTGCTTATTTATGAAATAACGAGAGTAATCAAAACAACTCATTCCTTAAAAAAATGCCACTGCAGTTATGTAACAGCCAGGAAAGCTCCCAGTTCCAGTCCCGCTCTATGGGCCGGAGTGTTGGTGGATGGATTATTTTTAGAAAGGTTCTAAACACTTGTTTACTACTTATGCTGCATATTGTAAGCAATAATGAGCATCCCCCCCTTTGCCCGAGGTGAGGGCACACTGCTGTAGCAGGGAAACTGAGGCACAGAGGGGTTACGTGCACCATCATGCAGCGACTCGGAGGAGCCACGGGCACAGCACCGGCTTTCCCGAGCCCTGTCTGAATGCCAGATTTCACCTTCCCTCATTGCCAAGCCAGGTTTTCAGGTTTCTCCAGGGCTCTGGCAGAGCAGCAAGGAGGGATGGGGACGGAGCAGGCGGCCGTGACGGATGGAAGCAAATGTCACTGAAAATCAAGGGCCTCGCTGAAATCGATTGCACAAGGCAGGCAGGTTCCCAGACGGCAGATTTGGGCCCCTGGAATAAAAAGAATATTGTTAGCAGAGCTTCCTGGCAAGGCAACTGCACTGCCTGGAGCTTTCAGTCTGTAAAAGCACAGTTGTCATCCCAAGTCACTGAAGATTTTGCTCCTCCAGGACCTGGGGGGAAGTCACCCACATGCCATGACCCACTGCTGAACCTCACGGAAAGAAGTAATGTAATGAAGACGGACATTTCGGAGTCTGCATTTCATGCCAGTGCTCCCAGCAGCTCTCACTGTAGCGTAAAGAAAAGCACTCTGTGCATGGATGCTTGATCCATTTGCACGGAATGAATGGGGGCAAGTTGTGTGGCTCTGAGGGCTGAGGACTTCGGAATAATTTTCAGTAAGAAAATGAAACATTGCTTGCTTCAAAAGTTTATATACTTTTTGGAAATCAGAAATTGCTTTGCCTTCAGCAGGTCTGCTTTAGACTGGCTTTGCTTTTGAGTAGCACACCAAGCCAGTAAGCCATGGGCTGGTTTTAGGATGCACCCAGCAGATGCGATGTCATGTGTTGGTTGGTCCTCCTCATGTAGACAGAGCCACTGCCTCCCGAGAAGCTCATGCTGTTTCTCACTCTGAAACTGGAGGTTTGTATCCAGCCCCAGGGTTTGAATACCCCAAACCAAAGTGGATTTTGCTGTCACTCTTGAAGCAACAAGCCCTAGGGGTGATTCCAAACAACCAAACAACTTGGATGCTCTGTGTGAGCATCTGTTCCTAAGGGGTGGTGGGCACCAAGGCAGGACCTCACCAGCGTCCTTGAGCCTCCTCCAGCTCATGATGTGCTGCACAATGAGACGTGCTGTGGGAAGGGACCATGCACAGGACCACCACGGTGTTGGCTCTGTCTTTCTCCAGTAACAGCCACAAGCAGCCACAATCCTGCCCTCACTGGGGGCTATCAGTATACCCTAGCAATTAATGGATTGATGGCAAAAGCTGCCCCTGGTACTATTGGTGCAGTGGTGCCAGAAGGGGTCTTCCCAGCGTGGTCTGGTGGCTCCGACCCCATCCTCTGCAATATCTCCATCAGCAAGTGACCAAGGCAGGTGCTGAGATTTCAAGCTGGTGTTCTTATCTGTCTCCAGGTTCTCCTCCAACCCTCAGCTCCATCACTACAAGTGGCTTTGCCATGCCATGGGCACAGGCACCCACTCAACCCGAGAAGCAGCCCAGAACCACGGCTTTGGCTGCAGCAGCCTCTGCTTTGCTGGGCTGCAGGAAGAAGTGAAAGCCTCTCTGTTAGCTGCAGATGTGCATATGAATGTGAAGCATTTGCCTAATAAATAGCTTCCTAAAGGGTGATTAATTAGAATCCGCTCTGTACTGCATGACTTGGGGAGAGGTTGAATGGGGTGTGAAGGAGACACCACTGAAATGGTGGGAAAAAAAAACCACACGTGGCTGGAGGAGCAGCAGGGCTTTAAGCCAGCTGCATGTGGGGATGCCGCAGGCGGTGAGAGCCAGGGAATGCTCATTTCTTTTTTTTTCCTCTCTTGGAAAAGTACCTGTCTCTGCAATCAGTTTTTCCTCTTGCTATGATTAACCCGCAGCCACCCAAATTTTGGTTACTTGCTTGGGTCAGCAAGGTAACAGCGCTAGGAAATGTGCTGTATCATGAACAGCTCTGTCAATGAGTATCTGTCTTTGCTAAGGAAGGAAAGAAGAACCTAAGGTTAATGATTGTACTTTTGGCCAACAGCTATTTTGCTGGCATTTTTAACAGCAGTGATTTAAACTGGTGGCTGAAGCACAGCTGTAGCGGGCTGGGGTTTTCCTGCCTTTGCATGCTGCCTTGCAGCAAGAAGCAGAGGGAAATTTTCCGGTATTTCCAGTTTTGCTGTTCAGTAATGCCTTCGGGCTCTGTGCTCATGGCCTGGGTCCCCTTTCCTCTGCACATGGGGACAGCAATTGCTCCAGGTGCAGAAGCAAAACCAATGGTATGGAGACACATCTGCCTGTCCCCATTGCTGTCGGGGGCATCAGGATCTCAAGTCACACTCCCCAAAGCTGACTTATGCTTGCTCCCCTTCTCCTCAAAGAGAATTATAGAATCATTCAGGTTGGAAAGCCACTACAATCATCTAGTCCAACCATCAGCCCATCCATACCATGCCTACACTGTGAATTCTGGGGGAAGTCTCCTCTTGTTGTTGCCATTTGTTTATTTGTTTGTTTGTTTTAACTCTTATTTTTTTTAGTGGGATTTAGTGGCAGGCACTTGATTCCAGAAACTGTAACTTTGAGGAAAACACCAAATATTGTGAGAGCTGTAAAGCAATGGGCTGGCAGCAGGGGCACCGGCTGGACAGAGGCACGAGGTTTTTAAAGGAGTGTTTTCAAATGGAAAGGAGAAGGTTCTCTGACTAGAGGATCTTTTCCAACCTTAATGATGCTATGATTCTATGACTTAGTGATTTTCCCCTCTGATGCATGTCTCAATACAGCAGTGGTTGCCGCTGTGATAAATGTTTATAAATATCTAAAGGGAGGTGGGAGGCAAATGGATGAGGCCAGGCTCTTCTCAGTGATGCGTAGCCATGGGACAAGGAGTGATGGCCTAAAACTTGAACACTGGAAGTTCCATACAAACATGTGGAAGAACTTTATGGCAAGGGTGATGGAGCACTGGAACATGTTGCCCAGAGAGGTGGTGGAGTCTCCTTCTATGGAGATATTCAGGACCCATCTGGACGCCTACCTGTGTGACCTATTGTAGGGTTACTCCTTTAGAAGGTGTATGGACTCAATGATTTCTTGAGGTTCCTTCCAACCCCTGCGATTCTGTGATTCTATGTGATCCTGGGCTGCCATATTTTCTTTAAAATCAAAGTCGTAGCAGCTTGTGAAGATTAAAAGCTCCAGTGGTATTTTTGTAACAATAAAGTTGCTACAGTCATGGCTCTGGACAAATTTAAAAAAAAAAAAAAAGCCTGATAATATCCTATGGCACCTCCCCCCAGCGATGGGCACAGCCTGGTGCCCTGCACAGGTGCTGTGGAGATGCCATCCTGCAGTTCTGGTGGGAGGAAGGCCGCACGGCAATCACCGCAGCTAGCCGAGCCTGGGAGAAGTGGGCTGGGAGAGCCGCCCCATCCCTGGGCTGAGCAAGAGAAAGCCAACGCACACAGACCTCCAGCGGCGCTCCCCAGTACTGCACTGCTCCGCCTGGGGCTCCTTATCCCCGCTACCAGTGCTCAGGGGCAAGGCGAGGAAACCTGCAGAAGGGCAGAGGTTTGGTGCAGGCCTTCTTCTCTACGCTGCTTCCCCCAGCAAAGCGAGCAGGAAGGAAAAGCTGCTGCCACCCGCCCTCCCTGTGACCCTCTGGTGTTTTCCTGCCCGATCCTCCCCTCTGGTGCCCTCCCCCAAATAGACACAAGGTGTGAGATCATCATCTTCATCTAGCTGAAAGCCTTCCAGCAACTGTAGTCCTGCAGGTGCTTCTGTTAGAAACGTCCCTGTAAGAAATGGTGAGTCGCTCACAAAGTAGTGCTCTAAATGCGCTGCTCCTGGGGAAAAATACTCATACTACTACTACTGCTACTACCAAAAGCCCAGCAAAATAAAATCTAGTTTGGGTGTTTTTTATTCCTGATGAATTCCGGCCTATTGCCCTATTTGTCTTGGTCTGGACCTCCAGGGTTAATGCATAGTGAAAAACCATTTGTTGTGCTAACTCCCAGCCCCACGCTTGCTCCTGGGGACATCTGCACAGCCATCCATCCTCGTGATGGCTGCGTGTCACCCCTCCTGGCCACCAACTTGTTCAGTCGGTGGCTCTGTGCCATGCCTGGGCCAGGATTTGGTCCCTGCACATTGCCCTGCTATTAACAATACAGCATTCAGACACTGGTTCCCTAAAACATTCAAGCACGCAACACAGCTGGGGGTGGGGAGCGGACGGGCGCTGGCCTGGAAGCAGTGATTGGAGCCCAGCTCCCGAGGAGGTGCTTGGTGCGGCTCTGATTAATGGGTTTTGTAGGGGAAAGCCAGGAGCAGTGCTGAATGCAGAAGGGAAGATCAGAGGATTTGAGTTCCAGGCTTAGCATCTCATTTCAGCCTGTCGAAGGGAGGCTTGAAGCCTGGTGAGGAAAAGCTCCTTGCTGCCATCCCCCATCCGCCCGGCAGCGCTCTCTGGGGAATTGCTGCCGACTGCTTCAAAATTCAATTTCTGCACTGGCAGTGGCACGTTGGGGCCAGCGGTAATTGCTTTGTTGGAGGATTGGCTGCTCAGCACTGCCAGGGATGGGGCTGGGACAAGTGTCCTGCCCTGAATAGTGGGGTGGTTTTGCTGAGAACACAGCTGGGAGACCTGAATCAGCACAAAGCTTCTGGGGGACCACACGTTCACTTGCTGCTGCTGCCCTGTGCTATTTCCAGCACATCTCCAGAAAATAGCTCACCCCCCCACAGAGCTGGCTCTCCACAGCAGGGAGCAAACTCAGCAATTTACCAGAGGGATTCTGCTTCTTATTTTAGACTCCTATTTTAGCCTTCCTTTTCTTTTTGCATTTCTCACTTTAATTCCTTTTCCTGCAGTGGGAATGAGGTGCAACATCGCACTGCTCCATGCAAGCCTCACCCTACCCCAGCTACTGCCTTTAAGTGAGCAATAATAGATACTCTGGGCAAAGTAGCTGATTTTTTATTGTTATTTTTTTCGGTTGTAACAGCAGAGAAGGCAAAACGATAAATCTGGACTTTTTGTCATGCCTGATCCAGGGTGGCAGCAGTGATCATAGAATCATTAAGATTGGAAAAGACCACTAAGGTCATCTAGTCCAACCATCAACCCATCCCCACCATGCCCGCTAACCATGTCCCTCAGTGCCACATCTACACATTTCTCAAAAGTCTCCAGAAATGGTGGCAACTGATAGTTGATAGGCTGGATGGTACAGAGTTCTCGCCCCGATAGAAAGTGTGGGTTGTATTTGTTACCTTGCAATTTCTGCACCACCCGTTGCAAATGGCCCTTCCCAAGGGGCATTTTGCCACATGGTTTGCCGCCTATCAGCTGCATGCAGAAAGCTGGCCATCAGATAATCTGTGCCTAACATCTGTTGGCCATCTCAGTTTCAGTGGACAGGATGGGAATGATAGGTTGCTGTCATATGAGTCTCCTCAGTTGCTTCAGCACATCAACACGCTGCTGCAACCAACCCTGGCTACATCTGTTATTCCTATAATGCCAAGTATGTATCACGTTGTCTCATTTTCTATTAGATCCAGCTGTTCGAGCTGATATGCTCATTGACCTTTTCAGCTTGTTCAGCACGTGGCTACCAGAGGTCATCAGATGCGAGGTTGACACAGGTGCAAGGCTCACATCCATCCTGTTGGGGTGAGAAGGCAATTCACCCACCTGTTCTGAGCAGGAGCACCTTGGAGGATCAGCTGGCCCTTGCATGAGGCCATCGCTGTGTCTGCAGCATCAATAAATCAGTCAGGCCCTGAAGTTTCAGTAAACTCTGTAACCTGGAACGTGCAGCTCAGCTGTGTCCTAGCTTGTAGGAACCATAGGTTCAAATCACAGCAGGACCTGGTTCTGCCTTCAGCTTTGCAAGGGAGGAGGAGATGCCATAGTGATGCCCTTGCTAAAAATACTTCAAAAATACCATGTGGCAGCCCTGCTTGCAGGGAAAGCATGCCCAGGGCTTGGAGAAGGGGAGAGGACAGGAAGGTAAGGTGTGTGGCTGACCAATGCACATAAATTAAATGCAGGAGATGGGAAATAAGGAGAGAACAAAACCTAGAGGAATATGTTCTCGCAGGCAATGATTTCTTAAAGGAGCTCTCATGCTTTATTTTTACCCATATATTTCTCAGCATTCAGCCCCTGAAACTGAATCTCCAGTTGAGGTGCAGTCTGAAGTTAGAATCATAAATTTATAGAATTGCTCAGGTTGGAAAAGACCTTCAAGATCATCAAGTCCAACTGCAACCTAACCATAGTACCCTAACTCTAACAACCCATTGCTAAAACATGTCCCTGAGCACCACATCCAAATGGATTTTAAACACATTCAGGAATGGTGACTCAACCACCTCCCTGGGGAGCCTGTTCCAGTGCTTAGAAGTTATCCAGATTTCCTTCAACAGGTAAGAAATGAGAATTCACAGACTATTCCCAGTTAAAGTTAGTCTCATCTGTCCTTGAAACCTCTCAGATATGAGGAGGTCTGCAGCTTCCTTCAATAAGTTAATCTCCAGTCTTATTGCCTAGCATTTAAATCTAATTACTCCTCATGCCTAACCTAAGTCACTTTTGTTGTGCGTTACTCCAGTTACGTCCCATCCTCCTGCCAGGAGATGAGGGACCACAACTGAACACCTGCTTTACAGCAACCTTTTGCACATTAGAAACCTATTACCTTATGGCTTTTTCACCTCCTTTCATAGACTAAGCAAGTTTAATTCCTTCAACTTTAGCCAAAAACTGGGTTTTTTTCAGCTGTTTGTACTTAATTTAGAACATAAGTCTTGGCTGATGTGCCCATGTTAAGACCGCAGGCAGAAAACTCCCTTGCTTCAGTTTTGCTGGAAAAGTGATCAAAGCAAACGCATCTCTATACATGATAGAGTGTTTTGTTGGTGCTGCCCCACAAAGAAGAAGAGGCAGCACAGCCCTTCTGCAAGAGTTTTCAAGCAGAGACTAAGTGTGAGGTTCCTCCCTTCCTTGCAGCCACGGTGGTTTGCAGCAGGTTTCTGCCTTGGTTTCCTTGACCATTGCCACTACTCAACATCTCCAAGAGGATTCACAGGAAGGGACACAGCCTGGATGGAAATCTGCTCTACTGGGATTTTCCCCAAAAGGTTTTCTTTCCTTTCTGTAGACCGGCTTTGGTGTGCTGCCACTTGGGCCAGGTGTCCTGAACCTTCTGGGGAAGGGATATCTAGAGAAGGTGAGGCAGGACAGTGCCCAGACAGCACATCCATACTATGGTGAGGCTTGGTTTCCCTATGGCACGGAAGCTTCTTCAGGTCCCCAGCACAGAGGACAAGTTTTGCTCCTCTTTTCTGCTTCTGATCATCCCCTGCTCATCTCAGAGTCCCCACAGTGGGTCTGTGTCCTGTGCGGGGGCCTCTCTCAGTGACTCATGGAAGGTGTGAGGCTGTTTGCAGGCTGGAGGGACACACCAGGAACAGCACGTTTTGCTGGTTTTGCTATCTCTGTGGGACTGATTGTGGGGAACAGCTGATCCAGCAAGGAGAGACGTGCGATAGCAAGATGCCAGATGAATAAGACTAAACAGGGCTGTCCCAAATTGCCTCTCATGTCTAACAGATCAAACAAAAAATGACCCCAGGCAAGTCCACCATGTGAGAGGCAAATGAGAGTCAGTGCCTTCACTTCAAAACAGTTCTTGGCCCCTCAGAGAAGGACCCACTCAAAGGACCAGGCACCTTAGCAGCTCTGCTCCCTGATGCTCAGTAACTCCCTGGATTTTTGCTTGCTCCACCTCAATTTTCTAACAATTCCTTATGGCCTCATTAAAAGAAAGCACACAGCAGACAGCACAGGGACACAAACTTCCTGCTTCTTTGGGAGATCCTGCTGCACCCTATAACCTTCTTTGGAGGGGCAAGACAAGATCAAATGCTCAAATTCGTAGAATCTTAGAATCATTAAGGTTGGAAAAGACCTCCAAGATCATCTAGTCCAATCATCAACTCATCCCCACCATGCCCACTAACCACGTCCCTCAGTGCCACATCTCCATGTTTCTTGAACATCTCCTGGGACGGTGACTCCACCACCTCCCTGAGCAGTCCGTTCCAATACCTCACCACTTTTTCAGAGAATAAATTTTTCCTAATATCCAGCCTGAACTTCCCCTGACACAAACTGAGGCCATTCCCTCTCATCCTATTGCTGCTACCTGGGAGAAGAGGCCAACCCCCAACCTGCCACAGTCTCCCTTCAGGGTGTTGTAGAAAGTGATAAGGTCTCCCCTGAGCCTCCTTTTTTCCAGACTGAAAAATTACAGTTCCCTCAGCTGCTCCTCATAAGACTTGTGTTCCAAACCCTTCACAGCTTCGTTGTCCTTCTTTAGACATGTGCCAAGGCCTCAATGTCTTTCTTGTAGTGAGGGGTCCAAAATTCAAATTTACTGGGGATTTTGGCCAAAAGTCAAGAAGATATAAATATAAAATCACCTAAGATGCTGCACTCAGCCACCAAAACCTTCCTGCCAGAGCTTTGGCACTGAGGTGTGGGAACTATCCCTGCAAGTGCTTTGAAATCTTTCATTAAGTGTTTGTTTTAATCATGGTGTTTAAGGTCAGGAGAAGGAGGAGATACACCCAACAGACGTAAATGTTGGCCAGTAAGAGGGAGAAGTCATAATAAGGAGTATGAACACAGTTATACCTCATTTGCCTTTTATACTCAGGTAGAGAAGAGTTTCCCCTGTAAGCAGATGGAGACAGTGTCATTGCCCAAACAGAGGTGGGTGATGCCTTTTCACAGCCTGCCTAGTGTCCATCTGCTCTGCATGGGCAGCAACGTGCACCAGGTGCCCTGTCGTAGCCACCAGCCATGTAGGGATGGCTCAGTGACCACAGAGGATATGCCACGTGCCTCTGCACGGGCAGCCAGATGGACTCACGGTGGCTCTGCCGTGCAAAATCAACAGCAGATCTGGACCCAGTGGGGATGCCTCCATCCAGACTGCCTTTCTTGTGCAAAAAGCTGGTTTTCCTAGGGCCTTGAGCAACTACAGTTGCTTTGATGTGTTTGCTGTTCATACTCCTGTTTGGGTTAAACAGCCAAATGCACAACAGGAAGCCCTTTGTTTTGAGTGTACATACTACAGCCTCCCATGCAAAACAATGCTTGGCCCCAAAGTGCATGCAGCCAAAGCTGGGCAGAGAGCACTTTTCTTTCCCTGTGAGACTTGCTGGGGTATCAAAGAGAAGGATAATAAATCTGCCATGAGCTGCAATGAAGAGCCACAATCATAGAAGCATTTTTCAAGCTCTAAACCTGAAAGAAAGATTCCAGGGAGCTTAACCAAAATGTTTCGCTTCCATTTCAAACACGCAGTGATTGTCCCTGACACCCGCTCTGGTTGCAAAACAATACGTGTTCAGCGATGTCAAGTATGATTCAAAGACATACTTTCCCAAGTTGTGAAATTGGTTGAAGCCAACTTTTTCTTCCTTTTTTTTCCAGAAGAACACATTGTTTCTATCTCATTTGATCAATTTTTAATTTTCCCATGAATCTTGTTAGCCCAGCAGCAATCCAATAAGTGCCAAGCTGTAGCTGGACTCTGCCATGTCTGCGAGAGCTGGAGGAACAAACGTGGCATTGGGAGTGATTTATGCGTGTTCACAATCCCCTGCAGCGCTGGCTCTCTCCAGGAATCCCCTTGCTCTTCACCCCACTGCTGAGCTTCCAGGCAGCTCCTTGGGGCTCCCGTCTGTGCTGCTGTCTGCCAGCTCACCCTTGTCACATCAACCACTCCCTGTGGTGGGCACAGAGATCTGAGAGCTGGGATGGAAGATAAGAAGTGCATGGGTCAGCCCACCTGCTGTGGATGCAGCAGCATGAGAAGGAGGGCTTGGTAACTCCAAAGGACCAGGAGTTACTAGAATCACAGAATCATAAAATTGTTTGAGCTGGAAGGGACATTTAAAGGCCATCTAGTCTAACTCTCCTGCAATGAATAGAGACACCTACAGCTCAGTCAGGTGCTCACAGCGCCATCCATCCTGACCTTGAATGTCTCCAGGAACAGGGTATATATTACATCTATGGGCAACCTGTTCAGTGCCTCACTACCCTTATAAATTTTTTTCCTTATATCCAATCTAAGTCTCCCCGCTTTTAGTTTGAAACCATTTGCCTTTGTCCTATCACAACACACCCTGCTAAAGAGTTTCTTCTTAATGAGCTCTGAGATGCACAGCTTCCCATGAGCTCAAGGTGTGAAATCAAACATGAGATGAAATCAGGTCCTGGGATGAGACAATATTTAGCATTATCAACCAGGAGAGAAGGCAGAGAGGAGCTGTTCATGGTGGCCAGGCTGAGTCCCTGTGGATGGATGGACACATCTGGAGAGCCATGATCCCAGTCAGGTCCTTGCAAGCAGGAAACAGAGGTATTCACAGAATCACAGAATCATAGGTGTTGGAAGGTACCTCTGGGGATCATCAAGTCCACCCCCCAGCTAATGCAGGTTCCCTGCAGCAGGGCTGCCCCTTCAGTCTCTAGTCTCTGCTGAGAGCAGTGCTCAGCAACTTCAGTTACACTGACTGTGGGCAGTCATCACTTTCAGAGCAAAGCCATGCAATCCCCTCGGTACTTTTACGCTCCTCTGCATGGCCTGGTGGGACTCTCCTGTCCATGAGACAACACTACGGTCATGGCAGCCCTCCAGCACAGCCTCCAGCCTGCTCTCCTGGCATTCCTCACCTGCAAGGCTCCCTAGGATTTTCTGCCTCAGCCAGGGCAGCAGGGGACAGCCTGAAGGGTTAAAAGGCATGGCCAGCTGTGTATGTGAGTGGGGACAGAGAGAGCTGGGCACCCTGCCAGGGGGTAAGGCAGTGTGAGCACTGCTGGCAAAGGCTTCAAACCCCTCAGCTAATTTGGGATGTTCTGCTTGTGACATGGGGGTATGCACTCCCCACCGGGAGACAGCTCTTCAATGGCCCTAGCAAGAGCAGGGAGAGATTATTAATATAAGATAACATTTCCAAGCGTGGCTTTCATGCTCAGCACATCCTGCTTTCTGAAGGCCCGTGTGAGGCATTTTCCCCCATGTGACACTTTTCCTCAGCAGAGCTCAGGGAGTTATGCAGACATCTTTGAAAAACCCCAGGGATGGAATGTTCTTCTAGCTGCTGGAGAAAACAAAAAATGAAGAATATTGAGGGCTAACAGCAGAGAGAAAATCTTGAGCAAAGCCATGCTTGCTTTCCATGCAGTGAGGTGGACAAAAATTACTCCACGCGTGTAGAATTGCATACTTTTAATCTATATAATCTATATTTGTATCTATAATAGACATAACCTTTACTCTAAGCTAGTCAAAAGTATTTCTGGGCAGACCCTGAGTACTTCCAAGAGAAAATAATAGCATATAGCAATCAGTGCAGAGTATTTTGATTTGCTTTCAGCTGTGCTGCTGAGGTCTGCACCCACCCGGCTGGTTGCTGGGTTGGACATTGGACCTGACATGTCACCAGGGCATCCTACTGGGCTATGAGGCCTAGGCAGTGAAACAGGAGCATGCTTGTGACCAACTGGAGAACCACTGGGTTTGTGAAGACAATGTGTTCTCTTCAATGTGAAGAGAAGCTCCCAAGTCCACCTCAGTACTCCACTCTGGAGACACGACTGTGGAAGACCAAACATGGAAGGCCATCTGTGTGGGGAGGCTCAATTTCCTCACAGCTGGCACTTTCTCTCTTTATCAGAGAGGGGTTTCCCTGCAGCGTGGCACTGACAGATGCCAGCAATGAGATCATGGAATAGGAACAGCATCAGGTCACAGCTTCTCTGTCCTGGACGTGTGACTAACCCACAGCTTGTACCTTGTAATGCACAGGGTCTGTGGCCTGCTGACAACTTGAGAACAGTGCTTGGTGAGGCTAAGTCTCCAATTCCTGCTATAGTCTATCACCCACCTTGTCCAGTGATGGTCAATGCAATGATCAAGGCTGCTGAATGCAATTTAGGAGGTTTAGGGTGGTGATTGCTCCTTCTCTGTCATCAGCTGTAAGGAGAAGTGTTATATCTGGCTGCCTGGTTTGCTGCAGAAAGATCTCTGGTGGGGAGGATATCACCATCAAGGCCAGGCAGAAAGGGAACAAAATCCCTGCTCCAAACATATGAATCCAAGCTCCAAAAATGCAGCGACATCCACAGCAACACAGCAAGCTCCCAGCATAGATAAAAATCTCCTTAGCCCCTGATGCTGCTCTGACACCACCTGCTCATTAGTGGTAGCAATGCCTGCAGAAGCACAGGGACGTGCCCTCCGAACCCTCTGAGCTGGGGTCAGACAGCAGCTGATGTTAACTGCCACAGCCCAGGATCCCTCGTGGCTTCCTGGAGCCTCCGTCTGGCTGCTCCGATGCTAGCACGCAGATGTTCCCTCACGCAGCAGAGATGTCGGGATTTCTGGACATCTGCTCACCCGGCAAGAGCGGCTGTCCCAGTCGGGCTGTCCATAAATTACAGACAAATGTGCTACAATCAAGAAATCCCACCACAGTGGAGACAGAGAGCATGCTCACAGAAACCCCAGGAGCTGGATGCCTCTCCCTTGTTGGGGGTGTTTTCTCAACATGTGGCCAGTGTTTTCTGTCCTGGATTCTAATGTACCTCCCTTACACCTAACAGACCCACTGCAAGAAGTGGGAGTTTTTCCCTTAGTTTATAAATGCAGTTAGGATGTGAGCTGTATTGTTCACAAGTTTGGTTCAAGCACTGGCATCAACGCGTGTGCATGGCTGTGAAGGACAGGGAGCAGAGAGGATGGGGAAAGAAACCAAGAATAGGGAAAAAGAGGCATTTGGTGGTTTTTAACTTAAAAAAAAAAAAAAGAAAGAAAGAGTAGGAAGCCAGAAAAAGAAAATGAAGATGTGAACAGAAATTAGCGGAGGATGAGGAAAAAGCAGAAATTTGGAAAAGCAAGGGATAACTTCACTGTGCTGTGGGTATACACATGCCAGCCAAATGTTCAGCCAGCTCCTTTAGTCCTTGTAGGCAGAGAGCAGGCATTCCTTTAACTGCAAACCATATATATGTAAATAAAACCTGCAGCAAACTGAATCACTCTGAGAAGAAACACAGGAGATTAAATTACCAGGTAATTGGGTTGAGATGCTTTCAGAGGAACGAAAGTTTCAGCACGAGGCAGAGATGATGGCCTTGTCAAAGGCCCTCTGCTTCCTTTCTTCCACGAACTGACTTTGTTCTTGCTTTGCCCAACAGCCTGTGTTGCCTTTTGGGGCTGGTCAGAGGTTTCCAGCACAGAGTACATCTCCAAAGTACTGTCGGACTGCTGAGCATGCTCTGCAACCAGTATTTGCCTGCTGCATGCAGAGTGGGATCACCGTGCCTAGGCTTATTTGGATATCCAATCTCGTAATGTATTTCTACCAAGGTGGTCAGGGACCTCCTGAACTTCTAAAAAGGGAGGGTGATGTTGTTGGGCTGTTTTATCTGGCAAAATAAGGAAAAGGAGAAATAGAGAAGTTGCCTACAACGCCTTGAAGGTCAATGATAAAAGCGATGGAGTTCAAGTCTTCTCAGTAGTGCAGAGCGGTATAAAAGAAATAAGTGACTACAGGCTGCAGCTTGAGAGGGACAGCAGGGAAAATGTAATTTCATGAGGAATGTAGTGCAGTCACAGAGAGGGGCTGCTCAGGCTCTATCTTTGGACATTTTCAAGGTTTGGCCATCAAAGTTGTATCTGTCCTGATCTAGAGTTGGCTTTGAGAAGGAGGTTGGCCAAGAGACCTCCAGAAGTCATAGAATCATAGGATCATTAAGGTTGGCAAAGACCTGTAGGATCATCTAATCCCTCCCAACCATCGCTTCTATGACCCTGGGACCATTTCCTCTCAATCTCAACATTCATGTCAAAGTTTGTTTGATTCAGTCTCACTACGCAAAGTTCTCAACAAGTGCTTACTCTTGGCAAACTGCAGCTTTTTAATATTTCAGCTGCCCAAACTCTCCTGCTTTCAGTATTTTTCTTTTGAGAAAAAATATCATAGTGGATGGAACTTGTGGCAGGTTATCGAATCTCTTCCAACTTTAACATATTAACAGAAAACATTTTTAATTGTCAAAATTATCCAATTTGTGTAGTCTGGAGATAGCCAATAGAACAAATTGGATTGAGGTTGAGCAATATGCAGTTAGGCTACTGGCTGGAGTATTTAATTTTAATTTAAGTGTTGTTTTCCTTTTGTTAATAAAATATTCAGCTTTTAATGCCACATAATAAAACAACAGTTGGAAAGCCAAATGACTGGTGGTTCCAATTCTGCAAGAGCATTAAGAAACCCGTAACATTTATCAGGTGCTGAAAGCTAATACATGATGTATTAAATCTGTGATTTAAATTGGGTCTGATAATATAATCCCTGAGACACAGAGCATCAAGATTGGGTAAAGTTTCTCTGTAATGCACTTAAAAAAGCTAAATTAAAACAGTTGAGGTCAGTGAGTTATTAATAAAAATTATATCATATTAAAGTGATCTACTCCTAACTCATAACAACCTTCTCCTTTTGTTAGTGTCAAAACGATGAAAAGCTGTGTTTTTATGGAACAGAAGAGCAACCTTTTTTTTTCTGTCAATGCTCTCTAGCTGAGCTGAGCAAAATTTGATTTACTCAGATTTAAGCCCAAGTCATACGCTTCCTGCAGGAATCCCACAGCAGTATTCTATTTTTTCAGGTGCAGAAAAGATTTTTTATTTTATTTTATGCGATTATTCACTCTGCTGACATTTAAGGAAATGATGTTCATTTTCCCCATTGTATTTAAAACCTTTCCCTTTCCAGCAAATGTTACCTACTTTTTCCTAGCTCTCCCTCAGCCAGGACAGTAGGTGGTGAGGCCCTGGCACAGGCTGCCCTGTGCTGTGGATGCCCCATCCCTGGAAGTGCTCAAGGCCGAGCTGGATGGGGGCCTGGGCAGCCTGAAGTGGGGGGCAACCAGCCCACAGCAGGGGTTTGGGACTGGGTGATCTTTAAGGTCACTTCCAACCCAAGCCATTCTATGGTTCTATGATACTATGAAAGACAGAGATGCTTTGTGAAATCAGGGAACTGATTTCATGTATTCCATGTATCCCATGGCAAGCAGCAGTATTTCAGAAGTGGCACAGTAGCTGGAATGCTAACATAACTATGTGACAAATTTTAATGAAAAGCTGTCAAACCTCAGCAAAAGGTGACAAAAAAAGGGTCACACTGTGAAGGGCAGTTGTCCCAGGCTCTGGCAATAACAGAATTGGTCTTCTGCAGGGTCCCTACCTGGCACTAACAGTGACAGCAATGATTCCAGTGTCTTTCCTCCTTATCTAAACAAACTGCTATATTATCTGTTGCTGTCAGGTTTGTTGTTTTGGCAACTTTTGATGTTATTTATCCAACATTACTGTTGTTTTAACTCCCATACAAGAATCTGTGGTAAAACTGCTGTCCTCAATGAATCCTTGGCTTGTGCCCTGAAAACACTTTTGTGGTGTTTGCTTCCTAAGGAGGCAAAATGGTTAAATCCTGTGATTTCCCCAGAGACATCTCCTGGGACTGTTTGGCTTTCTGATCACTGCCTGAAGGGTTGCAGCTCTTGTAATCTGGTGCCTCAGGAGAGGTGGCTGTGTAAGTACATCATCTATCCACGTTGAAGGTGTTTCTCTCCAAACTGTTAACTGCTTGTTTCTGAGCTGGGAATAGATTTCTTGGCAGCAGTATTTCTGTAGGCTCTTTGCTATATACAGCAGATTCCCACAGAGTCCTTTGATGCCTTTGAGGGTTACAGGCAGGGGTTGAAATATGCTGTTATCTTTCCTCTAAAGTTTTTTACTCCTTCTGGGAATTCCAGCATTCCTTATGAGAGCCAGAGATTCCAACCCATGCCTTGCAGCTCCTGCTTTGTTTGTTGTTTGGTCACTGTGCTACAAAAAGCAAAACTGAGTATGTATCTGTGGTTGAAGTATAGAACTGTAGAATCATAGAATAGCTAAGGCTGGAAGGGACCTTAAATATCATCCAGTCCCAACCCCCTGCCGTGGGCTGGGTGCCCCCCACCAGCTCGGGCTGCCCAGGGCCTATCCAACCCCGCCTTGAGCATCTCCAGGGATGGAGCGCCCACACTTCACTGGGCCTGTGTCAGGACCTCACAGCCCTCTGCGTAAAAATGTTCTGTCTAATATCTAGCCTAAATCTCCCCTCTTTTACTTTAAAGCCATTCCCCCTTGTCCCATCAAAGTACTTTGCATATGACTATTATATGTATGCATGCCAGTCTGGGAGAGATAAATAATTTTAAAAAAAAAAAGCTAATTGTAAAATTCTTACTGCCTGCCCCAAGGGTCCTGAGAGGTTCTGTCTGGATGCTCTTACATTTGCTGGATTTACTTAATAAATAGTGCTGGAGTGCCTATGACTGAGCCCCAAGAAGTGTAGCAAAGTTTCAGGTCTGCAGGGAGAAAACGAAATCATCATGGTTCACATAAGCAAAGAAAGGCATACCAGACATTCATTTACTGCCTATACTGTCTCCTTTCTCCCAGTTTACTGTGATAACAAACCAAAATGAGAATGGAAGTCCAGCCACGACAATGCTAATACAGTGCAACAGGTGAAATGGCAGGTAGGGAGAGCAAAGGGCAGAAGCTGTGCAGACTCAGGCATGTCCTGAAAGATACTGACATTCATCCAGTGTTCTTTTAAGCTGTGTAGATTTGAGGATCTTCGGCATTTTTAAGAGACTTTTCTTCTGTGGAAGCAAAGAAATAACAAATAAATTAAAATAAGAAATAAATGGGACATCATCAGTGGAGAACTGACATGGTGACAACAAAGAAGACGTGCTAAAGTGGCAGAATAGTGTTCAGAAAGGGCATTGTTATGATTATGCAAAACTGCAAACATTAGTGACCACAAACAGAAGCTTCTGAGCAGAGGACAGGGTCTGGTTTTTGCCAGCTCTGCACAGAACCACGGTGTTTACAGCAGTCACCCGCTGGGATGGCACAATGAGGACTGCCCTGAAGTACCCAGGAGCTCTCTGCCCTCCTAGAAATGGGATTTGGAGGGAAGGCAAAACACCAGTAAGTGCCAAGTGTTGTTAAGCCTGTATCAGTCTCCAAGTTTGGGGGTCTGGAGCAATCACTTCAGAGTTCAACAAAGAAACCTAGAAGCCAAGATGGGTCTGCAACCTAAAAATACAGACACGTGGCCTTCCCCAGCCTCCTCACAAATAGGCTGAAGCAGCAAACAGAGCAAGACCACCAAGAAAAGTAAGTTAATATAAACCACATATCACTCCTGGAGCTGGAGGCCATTTGACCAAGAAAATCCAGGAGACAAAGGCAATGATAAATATGCCAAACAGCAAACTTTCCACAAGTGGTAGTTTTCCTCCTTCTCTTGTGCTCTTTTTGGCTTGAATACTTTGAAAGGGTTAACCAAACTGTGCTCAGAAAGGACCGACCCGCTCTCAAAAGGCTTTTGATAAAGACCTGCACTAAAGGCTATTGAGAAACTTGGCAATCCAGAGGTGGAAGTTGAAGTCCAGTCATGGATTAAAAACCAGCGAAGAGATAAGAAGAAAAGAGGAGGAACAAATGGTCAATTCTTAATATGGAAAGAGATTAATTGTGGCTGGCTGCAAGGAGAGGATTTCAGACTGGTGCTGTGTTTGCTCAGCACCAGCCAGCCAGGTGGTATAACACACTGCTGGCTCAAAATGTTCGGGATAGCCAAGAACAGGGAGGTTAAATATAACCCCAAGGAAAATCTAACTTAAGAGCCCATTTCTGCCAGGGATTAGTGTCCTGAGAGGCACAAAGAGTGTAAAAAGACAACTTGGTGAAAGAGGCAAAGAAAAGACTTGACACAGACCAGCAAATACAGACTAATGCTGAAAAGAACAGAATGAACACTAACCCATTGTCACGGAGAGGATAATTAACATAGGGCACCAGAATTAAAAAGCAAAAAAAGTGAAAATGAGAAAAAGAAGTCCTGAGTGGCACATGGCACTTGACTTAGATTAACAGTGCCATCACCCACATAACCTGATGCACGCCAGTGGATAGGAGCAAGGCAAGATGGAGACCTCCAAGTGAATACAGCTTACACAGCTGTACGTAAATTGCCAGAACTCTCCATTCTCCTTCTCCCAGTTACAGTCAATGTCCACACTCAGAAGAGGTACTAATGTAGTTACCATTTTCTTCTGGAAATCTCTCATTGGAGAAAAGTTTTGTAGAGATCATTGCTTTCTATGATATTGGATTCAAATGACAACAAATTCAATTTTACTTGCTGCACAGGGATTTAAAAACATTTGACATATATTAAGCTGAAAATTCATGGCCACCCTCGTACCTTATTGTCTCCATTTGACATGGAGCATCACCGCAGTGCAGAGACATTACTACACTCAGTATTAACCATGGGGGGAGATACTTATTTAAACATATTTATTTAGTGTGAGATGACACATCCACAAGTGGATTTCTCTTCTATCTCTCAGCAGAGGAAGTCTTGATGAATACTTGAGGCTAACATTATCTTTTAAAAGGTCAGAGACTTGTTGAATCCTTCCTCTAGCAATTAGTGCCAGAGGCAGAAAAAGTCCCCAAAACTCCTGGCTCCCACTATTACACTCATGCACAAGAGTCCTTAAGTATCTTTGAAGATGTCAGCTGGGGCTTGCTCTTTGGACAAATTCTTGAAATATCTTGGCCAGATAAGAGAACATCATCTCATATGCACATCCACCCCTGTTAGGATGGAAAGCAGAGGTTAAATGAATATACCTTGGTTAAATCCATCAGATGTAAAGGTAACCAAACAGAATCATAAAACCATAGAACCATAGAACGTCCTGCATTGGAAGGAATGCACAATGATGATCAAGTCCAACTCCTGTCTCCACACAGGACCACCCAAATTCTGGCCATGTATCTTGAGCTCCAGCATCTTGGAGCTGTGACCACATCTCTGGGGAGTCTTTTCCAGTTCCCAACCATCCTTTTATGAATAACCTTTTCCTAATACCCAATCTGACCCTCCCCTGAAACAGTTTCATGCCATTCCTTCAGGTCACAACCCACCAACTGAGGGTTTCTGGGATCCCAGAGACCATAAATGGTGTTGAAGACAGAGGCAAAGAAGACATCAAGTATTTCTGATTTGTCTGCGTCCCCATTTGTAAGGTCATCAAGTAAAAGACCAATATTATCGCCAGAGTGCGTGTTATTTCTTCTGTGCTTACTTTAGTTTTCTTTCTTCTCACCTGTGACTCTTTCAAAAGGGTATATGGAAAGTGAATAGAACAAAATGCACACAGCAACTGAAAAGTTGATTGTTTCTTTCCTAGAGATGTCTCATCTCTGACTGCTGCTAAATTGTTTGGAAAGATCATGGAATCCCTTGACGGCAACATTACAAGTTAATTAGGTGCACAGCATCAGGTAATTAGGTGAATGCAAAGAGGCAAAAATCGAGAGCTTTCCTGTTATAGGAAATCTCAGACAAATTATTTGCTGATTGGACCAGTTGAATTTCCTTTTGGATTAAAGTCTTCATTGTACTATACAAGCAGCAGAAATTTGATAAATAGCAGTGATACTTATTCATCTAGCACGAATATGGTGTTCTAAAGATTAATAAAGCATTGCCAGAGGACCTGGGCTAGCTTTCTGATGAATGCATCAGAAACTTTTCTGTCATTCCTGCCTCACAAGGGAATGGTGAAAATGACCTCTGCAAATGGCTGAGACTTGCCCTGAAATAGAGAGATGAATTACTTATGTTGGGTACAACTAAACTCTAGAGCTTTCGCTTCATCATCAACATTAGCAAGAGGGGTTTTTCTTAAACAGTTTGTCACTCCCTGACCTCAAAGAGATCAGCTGGAAAACTACTGAATTAATAGAGAAAGAAGATATGCCAGAACCTAAGGCTGCTGATCATGTCCTCTTCCTCTTCTGCCTTCACTCACTCTCCAATGTGCTTGTGTAAAACAGCTGAGTAATTACAGCCAAGAGTCCATGTGGGCATCCTGATGAGCAGAATCAGCATGCAGAAAACAGGCTGGTGAGTTACATCATTCAAAGGTGCAGTAGCAAACATTCAAACATGAGCTGAATATGAATGGGCACCACCAGACACTAGCTGTCTCATTCCAATCGGAAGTAATTCAAGTGGCAGGTTTTAGTAACTCACTAACAATTGAGCTCAGGATGAGCAGCTAAAACCTCAGCTCAACCCATCTAGCTCCGAGGCTCTGCACTGCGGTCCCAAGTTAAGAGTCTTACTCTTTGGCTTTTTCACAGTCAAAGGACATAGTCATAGTCAAAGGCACTGCCTCACAGTAACTGAAGAATCAGAAGGAATCTTGCCAGAAGGCTGTATAGTCCATCCCTTTCTCCAAAGCCGGGACCAGAGTATGTGTGGAAACACCTGGGAATGTGCCTAGAGCTGGATGGCAGCAGTAATGGTGTGGTCTGGCTGGTACAGCTGATGTGGCACAGTATGAGCAGCCCTGGAGAGGCTGTCTCAACAAGTTTTTCCACTGACTGCCCAGTAACATCAGACAATGCAAGGTCTGAGCCAGGTCTGAGATCTCAGGAATAATTATTCTAACTATTATTAGGTTTCACTCAAGTGGGAAAAAAATAAGTGCTTAGGAAAAGCACTTATTTATTTACAATTCTAAAGTTTGCATTTTACTTCCAAACACCACTCAGCATAGCTCCTAAAACAGTATTGACATTTACACACTTCTCTGTATGGTGAACAGCTAAATATTTCTTGGAAATACTTATTTTGCAAGGCTTTGGTCTCCTCCAAACTCTCCAGAACCTTCCTCAGAAAATAATCACAGAATCATAGAATGGTTGGGATTGGCAGGGCCCTCTGGGTCACGTCCAAGAGGCTTTTGGAGATCTCCAAGGGGGAGAATCCACATCTCTGTGGTCCCTCTGCCAGTGCTCCGGCACCCACCCAGCACAGCACTGCTGCCTGATGGGTAGGGGGATCTCCTGGGCTCCAGGCTGTGGCTAGTGCCTCTGGGCCTGGCCCTTAGCACTGCTGAGAAGAGATGGCTCCATCTTCTTTGCACCCTCTCTTCAAGTATTTATAGACACTGACAAGATTTTCCCCTGTGCCTTCTCTTCAAGAACTGTTTGGACAACACTCTCAGACATATAGTTTGATTTTTAGGTAGTCTTGTTTGGAGCCAGGAGTTGGACTCAATCCTTGTGAGTCCATTCCAGTTAGGGAAATTCTACAATCCTTTGATTCCCTAGGCTAAATAATCCCAGGTCTCTCAGCCTTTCCTCATAGAAAAGGTGCTCCGCTCCTTTAATCATCAGTCGTTGAACTCTCTGCAGTTGCTCCATGCCTTTCTTGTACTGGTGAGCCCAGAACTGGACACAGTCCGGCCTCATCAGTGTTGAGTAGAGGGGAAGGATCATCTCGCTCGGCCTGCTGGCAATGTTTTACCTAATGCAGCCCAAAATACTGTTAAACATCTTTGCAGTAAGTGCACATTGCTCTCTCATGTTCTATTTGATGCCCACCAGGACCCTGAGGTCCTTTTCTGCCAGGCTGCTTTCCAGCTAGATGGCCCTAGAATGTCCTGGGTTTGTTCTTCCCCAGGTACAGGGCTTTGCATTTCCCTTTGCTGAACTTCCTGATAGCAAGAAGACCCCAGCCCCAAGAACAAAATATCTGCACAGCATTTTCCTGGGAATCTGCAGTTCTGATCCACCTTAGTACATCCATAGGAGAACACTCTCAGGGCTACTGATTTTCATAACACTCTTGATATAAAAGGTGTGCATTTCTAATATATATAGACTGGATTACGTTCTGGAGGTAACTAATGTCCCATTGAATAAACATTAAAAGGAAAAAGTCTATTTAAGGAGATCTGACCTACCTTCATAGGTCTTCTGTAGTGCCAAACTCAAATGACTGCAAAGGGAAATTCAATACAAGATGAATTGGATTTGCCCTCCTAGGCCGAATATCTAAAATCTCATTGAGGCAGTGCCTACATTAGGCAGTGATTAATTACTGCCATTCCAGGAGAGAGGAAAATACGAGAGACGGTGTGGCAGACAAATACTCAGTAGCTGACCCCAGCAGTATGCTGTGTAGATTCACTTTGGTGCATGAAACATCCAGGGAAATAGTTCCAACAAGAATAATGCAAAATCCATTCTGAATCCTTCTACTGACACTACAGATAACACTTATAGAAATCTGTCACTGCAGAAATGGGGACAAAATGAGCCTCTTATTCTTTCTCAATCAGCATAATAAAGTCAGATCTCGGTAGGACCATTTTGCATAGTGAACCAATTAATCAGCCCAGGCACCAGATCAGACAGGAGATTTTGCTCCTGTTAGGAGCTGTCAGCACATTACAATGAGGAAACTAGCCAAGTATGTATGGAACAAACTGGGAAAGAAAGTAGTACCTGACAAGAATATATTTTCCACTCAAAATGCCTGCCTGAATATAGCTTTGCCTGTCATGCCAAACCTCAAGATGCCTGGAAAATGCATTAGGAAGAATAATAAGTCTGTCCAGTGCAAATTGAAATAGCCAACACTGCTTTGAGAAAGACACCAAAACACAGTCACTCATCCAGCCATCCTTCATACCACCAGCCCCTCAGACAGCAGAAACAACTTCTGAAAAACTCTCTAGTTTTTGCCCCACCTTGGCTTCTCATTCCTGGGCAGGAAATGGAGAATATTACAGTCACCAGATTTCAGCAGCACAAAACAGCAGACAAAAACAGTGCAATTCTCAAAAAAGGTCCAGACTACAGTGTAGCAAAAGGACTTCTAAGTTTTTACCAAAGGACAGCCTCAGTAGGGATGTGCACAAGAGCCACCTGTTTCCGCAGATTTAGGTACATGGAGTGATAGTAGTTAAAGGTGAGTAGAGGCCCAAGTCCAAAAGCTCAAGTTCAAAAATTCTGCAAAATGATTATCTGTGATCACCCAGATGGTCAGAAAGTCTGCAGCTTTCTGTAGCTGTTTGCTCAAATCTACTCTTTCTAAGTGGGAATTGCTCCTCTAGATACCTTCAGAGAAATATTTCAAGGTACTCTTTTCACGTCTCTGAGACTTGTCTGAGACTTGTCCCAATTTGTAGGGAGGAGATTTTATAATAATTTTACAAGATGAAGTTGCTTCTTTGATTTTCTAACACCATTCAGTTCCTTTTCACAGGCCCTGTAGTATGACCCCTCTGTAATCCTTTTGTTCTTTGATTTAGTGATCCCAATTCTTTGGCGCTTATCATAAGTTTCATATAATTTGGTGCTTATCTTAAAGATCTAGCTCTCAGGGCAACTGATTATAGAAGAATGCCACATTTTATTTAAAAGAGTAAGTTTGTAGTCCTCTGGGTTAAAGAGCAAATGCAAAACACAGATCAGAAATACCCCAGCAGCTTGCAAACCAGAAGATAAATTGAAATAGTATTTCTGTCTGTGTCTCATTACTTTCAAGTCCAACTTAAAATGGTAGAATCTTGCAAATCTTGTAAAATGGCAATTATGGGTGATTTCCTCCATAGAGATTGCTTGGTGCCACACTGAGAAAAGCTTCAGAAAAGCCTAATTCATGACTTCTGAATATTTGAAATCGGCACTGCTGTATCTTGAAATATGTAACCACTGACATTTCATTGTCTGAGTCTCACTAATTGGATATTGTATGCTATGTGACTGTATGAAGACTTCAGCCTCTATGCTCCTTCCAGCCTGGTTCCTCAATAGTACACACACATATTGAATAGATGTACTTCCACCAGAATTTAAAAAATCATTGTATTGAATCAAAGGCATTACTGTTCAGCATCTCGATTTGCCCTAGGTATCCTGCACTGCTTCGTAGGCATCTCTCGGATTTTCTGTTTTGTAGTTTGTCTGTTTTCTCTTTGTGGACTCCACATCCATTATCATATCTGTATCCATAATGACGATTCCATGAATTATGGCTTTGGTTGAAGGCATCACATTGTATTTACAGTGCAACATATTTTTATCCAACAGCAACAGAGCAGATATTAATAGAAGACAGTGCTAACTTCTGTGAAGTGCGCTGGCATAAGATCTCAGCTCCTGTTTTCCTTTGCAGACCAAAACCACAGTCTCCCCAAAGGCCCTTGTCTAAATGTGCTCTTTGCCGCCTGCACAGAGCTGCATGGCGAGCCCTGGACCTTTCCCAGGGAGGTAGCTCCACTGCAAATGGCAGAGCTCTGACAGAATGGAGCCCTGTACCAGGTCTGTGCTGGGACTGACATGCACAGGGTGTCCCAGAGCGGGACAGGCTGGGGGCTGTGTGTAGCCCTTGTGTTGGTCAGGAGTCAATAGTGAAAGGCAGGGGTTGGACTAGGTCTCTATGTGTACAATAGGAAAGCAAAAGTGAATGAGCCGCATCTTCAGCATCTCCAAAGGGTTGTGGTGAGTCCTCCTCTACAGAGTGCAAAAGGAGACACAGCACCCACTTCACCCAGGGAGGTGGTGGACTCACCATTCCTGGAGGTGTTCAGGAAATGTGTAGATGTGGCACTGAAGGACATGGTTTAGTGGGCATGGTGGGGATGGACTGATGGTTGGACTTGATGATCTAAGTGGTCTTTTCTAACCTTAATGATTCTATGATTATAATTCTACCTGGGAAGTCCATTGAAAATGATCCCAAGAACTGAACTTATCTGTATAATATGCAAAAAATGCCTAGTCCTGTGCTGGCTGTCTCTGCCCCTAGCATGTGGGAAATGTCCTTGCTGCTCTTTTTCAAAATTTGACTGTCGTCAGAAGTGTACTGAACTCAGAACGATCTGAAACTTTTCTCTAACTGAAAATTCTAAGAAAATTGCATTTCAGAAACAATGCAATGTGATGCTTGAAAAGAAAATATTCTCTTTGGACCCTGAGGCTGCCTAGCAAATTTGCTGGGCTTATGGTTCCAAAAGCTGATGAAGATTTCCAACATGTACATCATGTCCTTTTTCAGCAAGATATGTGCAATCACAGTTCCCTTTATGGTAAGGGGAGTACGGAGTAGACGAAATAGAGAGAACCATATTTTTAATGTGTACACTGTAGTTTAAATTGAGAATTAATGCTACAACAAGCACTGTAGAGTGAAAAAGTGGAAGGTATTTCCAAATGAAAATCCCAATTCATCAGGAACACTCATTAGTGGGATCATTTCCATGACTGAAGTCTGGCATTTATTTAAGTATCTTTTTGGATGTAGGCCAGGGAACAATATTGATTTTGATTAGTTTTCCATTAATCACATTGAAAGATTAAACACTTGGTTTTGGGGGAGGGGGGGGGGGTCACAAAAATAAACAAAATATTTTGATAATCCATGAAATACTGCATCGGTCCCAAAGGCCATCTGATCCCAATTGACTCTAGAAGTAAATGTTTAGTTGTCATTAGATGTCTGTGAGACAGGAGATGGCGTTCTATAAATACTGCATGACCATGACCACAGCAGAGTGATGCTCATTCCTAAATTGGATCAAGCGAATGCTGATATGTGAAGTATGCTCTCTGTTCTCCTTTCCTGCCCCTTTCTCCCATTACCCCTGCTCTGCTCCCTCTGATTGTGTTTTACCATGACTTATACTCCTTCATGCCCAGATATTTTTAGAACAATCATCATGTTGAAGGCATGGTGCTAATCATACATGTATAGACAAAACATGTGAAACTACGTAGGTTGATAGCACGCCATCTTCTATGGACATTTATAACCTGCTTGGAAAGGCTCACTGAGGAAGTGACATATGCTACTAATAAGTAACTAATCTTGTTGCAAATAATAGTAATCCTCTGTTTTATAGTGTTGTTTTTTTTTTCATCTGGAGCAGGTGAGAACCACCCAGGGTTCATGACCTGCATGGAGTTCCTGAAGCAGTATGAAGTGTGTACTGAAAACATAAGCTGCAACGTGAATTACCTAAATATCCAAACAAATGCACACTTTATATATATGTTACTTCTCTAAGGCAGCAGTATGCATTCATTCAGTCATTTCACAACCTTATTCTCAAACTTAGGAGCTGTGTATGCCTGCAAAGAGCTGGGCAGCTTTGCCTGGAAAACTTCCAACACACTTCGTATATTACACATGGGAATTTTTCATTGAGGCACTGGAGTATTTCTGGTTGAAGAACAGCAACTATCTAACAACTGGAACAATGTAGGACAGGAGGCAAAGAATAGTTATCCAGATGAAATTACAAATAATATTTTCAAGAGTATACTTACTTGAGAATAACACTTACTGATGTGAGCTGTTGCCAATAATTGGGATCCTAAGTGCTTTTTCCAGTGGGGGTAACCACAACCTTCTTAGCTACAATCATACTAATGTGCATGCACATACAAAACATCCTTGATACAGGGTACTGGTTGCAAGGAGACCATTAACTTTACAAATATCCCACATTCTGATCGTGAGTCTTTTCCTCAGATTTCAGACCTCTCAGCTTTCCTCCTAAAGCCTGTCTGTCTGTTGTGGGTTTTTTTTTTGTTTGTTTGGTTTTACTGTTTTGGTTTTATTTTTCTTTTTGCCATCTCTTCTACCTGTTTTTGTGGCTTAGATATCTAGTTCTCTTCCTCATTCACCCACATATCAAAATGATGCCAAACTCTCTGCATTCATCTTCAGTCTGGAATCAAATTTCCATGACTCTAAAATTTAATGTAATTAATGATCAGTGTCTTTGGTTTTAAGGAGGGACTGCTCAAAGGCTCTATTTCTTCTCTCACTTCAAGAAGAGCTTAAATATGTGTACCACCTGTCTTCACTGAATAACATATTCATCACCTACAACAATACTTCATCCAACCATCAGTAAAATAATAGGTTATTGTAGACTTAACTACCCAACTCTTCTCACCTTGCTAGTGGTAAGTTTCTTCTACTAGTTTCTAAATTAGGTATGGTGAAGAAGTATAAATAAGACAAATGAAATGCTCAAGGAAGTTAGGAAAAAAAAACACACACACAAAAACAGAATGTCCTTGGGAGCATCTGCTGTAAGTTATATGCTTGTGATATAAGAGGAAGACTGAAAAAGAAGCAAGGTCATGATAGTTACTTGGCTGGTTGGAGAATTTAAGTATATGATTTGTATGTATAGCTTTAGTCTCAGCACCACAACTGATAAGCACTGTGATGTGCAAGGAACAGATTGTGGCTTCTGCTCTGACAGCCTCCAAGCAAAGGCCATCTAGTACATATGGTGCACACAGAAGCAGTAGCTCAGGGGCAGGAGGGACAAGGCTGGGAACATCACAAGTTGGAACTCCTGGATAACCCCATTTGAGTTTCCTTACTGAAAATTCTAATCCAGGAATCAAAAATCTACTCAAAAATCTAATCAAAATCTACTCAAAAATCTAATCCAGGAAATTTACTATTAGACCTCATCTTGACAGTCAAAGAAGAACTGACCACAGAATTAATCTTAGTAATGGCTTAGATACAAATCGTCTTACTTAACTGGATTTCTTGTGTACAGGCAATGTGAAGTTCACATTGTTATTATATATACAGTTTCTTAGAAGGATGTTTTACAAACTGAAGGAGCCACAATCAAAATTACTTGGAAAGGAATGTGAAAATATAATTGTTGGATCAGATTTAAGTTTTTCCTTAAAATAGCCAAAAACCCATTATCAGTCAAGGAAGGCTCAAAACCCCTGAGAGTCTTGCTTAGAAGTAAAATCAGACTATTTGTCTGATAAAATCAGTCCATCTGTGTTTGAATATGCACTTAGAATACTGACAACAGAAACAAAAATATCCATTAGAAATGACAACAAATGAAAAAAAAAATCAGCACAGCATACACAGCATACAGTAAAAGGGAGGAAAACTGTTTAAACTGGCAATCATAGAAAATCTCTGAATTAAGAATCATAATTAACTAAGTAAAATTCCAGCAAGACTCCACAGAGATTCTCCCCATACTATCATGCATTTCTATCAATGGTTAAAGAGATAAAAAACCACTCTTCATGAAGTTATTATGCAACACATAGAGTGAAGGGCAGGTACACAGAAGTAAGACAGAACAGTGATGTTTAGTAGACATGACTGTATCAATAGATGAACGTAGATGGAGAAAATACCAGATATGAATACCATGCTTAGAGTCAAAGTCTGTGAGCATGTTCTCACAGGCCAGGGTACAATTCCCTAGAAAACTGACTTAGAAAAGCACTAGCAAGCAGTGGTTGGTATTTCACTGGCCGTGGCCTACCAAGATCATGGAAAAGTTAAATGGGACATGCTGGATGTTGGTTGCCCTAGGGTCTTCATGTTCGGGGTCCAGAAATTGAGAAATCAAGTGTCAAGGAATTTTGGCAGGAGGAGCTGACTCTAACGTGTGGCTGAAGATAATGATGTCTTGGAAAATATCCACCGAAGAAAACATTAATGTAGTATATTAAAAAAACTGAAGGTGATAGAATAGTTCTATCATTTTCTAGCTGAAGTCTGACACCAGAGGAACTCAGTGTGGTTGACAAAGGCATTGGAGTTCAACCACTGGGATTTTTCATTCCTTCTTCTCTTTAAAGACTTTAAATCACAATTAAGATATTTTTAAGGCGGCAGTCTGGTTGGAACAGGACTATGGGAAGGCTCACATTCTGTCCTTCAGAAGCTGCTGAATTAAAAGACAACAATCACAACGTTGTAGGTATATCTACCACAAATGTGGAGTCTGGATTACAATCTAATACATTTTTTATGCCTTTGGATTGGAAACAGTTTTAATAATTCACTCAAATGTTTTATGTAAGGAAATGTCCAAAAGGGCAAGTTAATTGTAAGAAGTTACTAATTATTTTTGTTGTGATTGGTCTGAATATCAGTTCTATTCTCACTGGCTTCACTGGGGTTTGAGACACAACGTGACCTTGCTCCATCAAGTCACTTGCCCAGGTTTAAGCCGGGCAAGTGATCAGCCTGCACTGCACCGAGAGTGTCTGGTTGCACTTTGTGCCATGTGTGCATTCCATTACAAGGGCCTGCGAGAACAATTCTGAGGACATCTGTTAGCAGCACAGTCTCACAGGAATGCTCACAAGTTGCTTGTAAAATGGCCATTTTAATTTTGAAAATCTTCTGCTTTGTCTGTGAGATAGGGTATTTTCTTTGCATTTCATCAGGGTTCACTCCACTGAGTCCATCTACATCAGCTTTGGCATGCCGTCCATAACGCAATCTGCAGAAGGAAATAGTCCATCTTTTCTAGTCAAGATGTCCAATTTGCATCTCATTCATTCATTTCCTGCTTGTGCTGCCAGGTGTTGTGAGGCCTTGTGCTATCTCTGATCTCCTGCATAGAATATTTAAGTATTCAAAATTCACCATTAAAAGGGTTTGTTCACCTTTCACAGACTCCTCCTCAGTTTTACCAAGCAAAAGCACGATAGGCCCAGTTTCTGGAAAGAGGTCTTGAAATGCACATGAAAAGCTTTATCTCCCTCATGATTTGAAGACATTCTGAAATCAGCCTATTTCAGATCGCAGTCAAAATATTTGGTGATCTAAAAAAAGATAATTACCTCTCCCTACAAACCTTGCCTCAAAATAACTTTTTTATTGACAGCTCTTTAGTGCCCCCTCATGCTGATTTGTGTTTGACAGCAAGAACATGAAACATCACTCCTCAGGGAACCGAAAGCTCATGTGCAAACTTTTGCACTTCTGCACTGTAGGTGACTCTTTTGAAATAGATAAACACATTTTAAAATTACAACCTTACAAATCGCCTTCACCCTTGTTGTGGGACTAGCGCAATCCTGATGCACAATACTGCTGTTGCAAAAGGGGGCCTAACAGCAAGGCATGTAGGGTTCTATCATGTTAAATTTATCAAATCCAGATAAAAGGAGACACTCTCCTATTATTGTCTGTTCTTAGTATTATTTCCATTGCCTCAAGTTGTCTAGTTTCCTGCAAGAGGCTTAGAAAAATAGGAGTGACAACCTAAGCCTATGCACACTGGTAACAATACTTCTCTTGACTTCAGTAACTGTAAGTAGCTTTGAAAAGAAGAAGAAAGGTATCTTAATTGCAGACAAAGAGTGGGGAATGAAGGGGAAGGCCAGTGACAGGAATTGGCCTGGCTTTAGTCAGTTCGGACATATGCACATGCCTAACGCTTGCAGATGTACCAGTGCGTGTGTTTGTGTTAGGCAAAGCACGCTCAAATACCTTGAACTTTTGTTGTTTATGAGTTTTGTGAGAAGTCAGCTGGCAAGTAGTGGTTAGCAGAGCTCACCAAAGATTTTCAGGCAAAGAAAAAACACCAACTACAAATATTAAGCTGCTTTTCTGTCCAATCTCAGTGCTGGTGCTGCTAAGAATGCTCCTCATGGGTCCACTTCAAAATACTTATCAGAATGATTTCATACATAGCAAACCATCCCCTCTTTGCCTCATCTTCGTTCCTCCACTCCTGGTGTCAGTTCCACCTACCAAGCTAATATGAGCTTCCCAGTACAGGGCCTGCCACTGATTGAAAAACTGTTTGAACGTTTTCAGCATTGTTAATGCTCTACAAGGAATTTCCTAATTTTATCCATTACTGTTACATCTTTACCAATGGTTATTTAATTTCCAGTGCTACTGCTATGGCAAACTCATTAAACAAGCAGCATCTCTCCAAGTATATTGCTCTTCTTTAACTTTGAATTTTAGATGTGAAATTGATCTTTTACCCTGAAGAACTTGGTTGTTCCAGCTTTCTTATTTATTTTTTTTTCAGTGAGAATACAAATTGATCTGTCAAAGCCCACAAACAAAGAACTTCTTGGAAACTGGCTAGTTTTTCCACAAAGATGCAACTGCCTCTTCTGGTTGTTTAATGGGGCAGGAAGCTGAGCTGGCCTTCTCGGGAGAAATTTTGAAAGAAATTTAGCTGCCAAAATAATGCATTTATAATCATGGTAGAAGTAGTCATCAGTTTCACTCCCGACTCTTCTCCATCATTTTTTAATTTGCTGCTATCTAAGAATGAGGAACAAATGACACAGAGGGAATAATGCGGTCTGTTTGAATTCTAGGAAACCATAAGCAGTTTATATATCAGAAGCAATACCTGGAAAGCAGGTAGTGTGGCAGCGTCTGCACTTTATCCAAGATACTTTCTGGAAATAGGTCTTTAAATGTCTCCAGATGACTTGATTTGATAATAAAAGTTGAATAAGAAGACATGCATTTATGAGATTTTCTAGTCCTTCCAACTTGTGAATCGTAGAATCATTAAGGTTGAAGAAGACCTCTAAGATCATCTAGCCCAACTCCAACCCATCCCCCTCATGCCCGCTGACTGTGTCCCTCAGTGCCACATCTTCATGATTCTCAAACACCTCCAGGGATGCTGACTCTACCACCTCCCTAGGCAATAGTAGCTATACTGCAAACTAGCTCAGGAGAGGTGAGAGGGCAGGTTGTTAGGGTAGTATGGTTAGGTTGTGGTTGGACTTGATGATCTTTAAGGTCTTTTCCAACCTGAGCAATTCTACGATTCTATGAAGTTTGATCCTGCCATCTTAGAGGGCTACGCTCCTTTGCATATGAATTGCACATGTGCCTACAGGACTGCAAGAAAAGTGAAGTTTTTAACAGAGCAGCAGTTCTGAGAAAGGGCTGTGAGACGTATTTATTCACAGAAAAGTGATGAAATTAATTTAAATCAGCTTCAGATACAAAGCAAGTAAATAGAAGGATTCAAAAACTGCTGTGCTGGTATTTTGCCTCTGCAACATATGGGTCATATAAACCTGCAAGTAACAGCTTAGCTGCACTGTTTTGCATAGGGTATTTAAAGACTCCACCAAGTAGCAAGCAGAGCACATCCCAGCTGTCTGAGCTTCATCACAGCCTTCAGCTCCTACAGTTCATCTCATGGTTTTGTTGATTCTTTAAGTCCTTTTAAAAAATATTAAGCATTTTAAAAATAAAATAAGTTTTATTCTGCATGATATGGTAGGGGAAGGTTCATATTCATTCTTTGTCCTGTTGCAACTGATCCTTTATTTTGCTTTCTCTTGGCCAACTTCTAGTCCATGACAATATTCAGTTTCATATATTAGGGCTATTCTGTTTCTCATATTGCCTCCCATGAAGGACTTTGTCCTATGCCTCTTGAAAGTCCACGAAAGTCACATCCACTCTTCAAGCAATGTACTAAAAATTTGAGTAGATTACAGACGCAATTTTCCTTCAGTGAATCCAGACCAAGTCGTCCCCATTCTGTCATGTTCATCCAGCTAAAGTTCTGGTTTTGATTAGTTTCAACCATTGCAGCTGGCGTTAGAGAAGGGTTTGCTGGTCCCCTGGTCCTAGCATCAGCTCTTTCTAAAATGCAGATATGACACAACAAGAAGCAGCATATTATTGTCAGCAACTCAGCTCTTTTTTCTTAAATTCCACCAGTTCTCTTGGGATATATACCTTTCATTCCCAGCAGCTTGTAGCTCTTTAGCTTGTTCAACACCTCATGTTTTAACATCTCACTGTCTAAAATTTTATCCTGAAAAAATATGTCTTGGGCCAGTATTTCCCAGCATCCTCTGTAATGGAGGCTGATATTAATAAATCCTTTAGCTTTGCTGTGAAGTTTTTTATGCTGCTGAAGACTACATTGCTGCCTTGGCATTTTGGAGAGTCTCTCCTTCTCTTGAAGGCCTCTTATTCCTGATGCCATGAAGCACAACATTATCAGCTCTCTGCTCCTCCGAAAGTACTGTTCCACATTGTACATGCCTTTGTCTGTGTGCATTTATCAGATTACATTTCCATTTTCTGACCTTTGGCATGGAGGCAGGCGGCTCTCCTGGTTCACTGGTTGTGGCTGAAATAAATACACCAAAAGCACACAATGTGTGTGCGCAAAACTGGTACTCCTTAAAAACCTGAATATGGCCAGGTTCTGCTAGAAAGTGAATAAAGAAATCATTCAGCTCCCCATCATGTTTTCTTTGGGGTGTTTAGTTACCACAAAATGAAATTTCAGTCTCTCAGTGGTCTCTTGCCAAGATGCCCGATCTGCAGAAGTGTGTTCTCTGGAGAAGATATTTCCTTCAGGCCAATAACACGGAGCCAGCAGTTTCTTTCAACTGATTTTGTAATGAATGATGCATTCTTCCTCACGCTTGTATCAGTTACCACTGATACCAAAACACACCCAAAGGAAACAGCATGATGCAGGACTGAGTTAGCCCAATGGCGTGGCCAAGCCCCACAGAAGAGCTGGAGCCTCACCGCCCACTGATATTTGCCCACCAAGAACTCAAGATACTTGGCTAAATGCAAATGGATGCAAACTCTCCCTGCCAGCTTGCAAATTGCCTCCATTCCAGCTCCCCTTGTTATGGATTCACATTTCCCTGCCAGAGTGATTTATGTGGGCTCACATGAAGTCTGGGATAAAGTTATTTCTGTTGGTGAATCCAAGTGCCATGTCCCAGACTCATGGCAATTCTAGGCTACGGGATCTGTCAAGAACAATTCACACCAACCAACCATCTCCATGCTCAGGGTACACCTGGGTGACAAGCCGATTAACGAGCTGAAGGAGATCCTGCAAGAACAAGCACAGGTGGATGGCTCTGAGTGGCACTTCCAGCTAAGCTCCAGGATGTGTGTCCAGTGCCACCAGCAAGCACTAATGTCAGTAGATGTTATACAGAACTGAAGACACAAAGCTTGGGTGTTTGATCAGAAGAGACAGCATCCTTAGGACTCTGAAGACTTTATGCAGAGCCTCCCTCAGGACTGGGACAATAGGTGTTTTATGCTCCAGTGTCTGTCTCACAGATAGTGATGTATCTGCCCTATGAATGCCTTCAGAGCAGCTCACAATGGCATGGCTCTCCCTGAGCTTTTGCAGCTTCAGACCCATGAACCATGCACACAGGAGAGATTAGATAACATTGAACAACACTATTTACAAGGTCAAAACTACGCAAAGTTGGAAGCAGGAGACCGTAACAGATCTGGAGAAAATGTCCCTGGGTGCAGTCTGGGCCAAATGTATTGTTTTGACCCAGTTCTCCATTTCTAATTGTTAAAATAATAATTTTGTCTCTTATTTGTATTTGTAACATTGGGTCAACATGTCATTAAATTTAACCTTTCCTTTAGGATGTGTTAACCACTGATGAAGATATGCCTCCTTGCTCAGATGGGGCAGGAACCCTCCCTGGGAGATCATTTACTTCAGGCTGAGGTCAGAAATACTGAGGCAGTGGTTGCCATATTGTTGCTTCACTGGCCTCAAATTCCCTTCTTGCAGGGGTGAGCTGGTTATCCGCAGTACCAAGATCCTAATGCCCAGCCCATAGTGCCCATGGCTGTGCACTTCTCCAAAATCTCTGGATTTTTGTCAGAAAAAAATGCTCTCAATTTAATCTTTTCAGTCATTTTCTGTCCCCATCTGATCTCCAGGAGATGGGGGATGTGAGACAGCTGCAATTGCCATGCCGGTCACGAAGAGGACAGACCTACTGGGTCGGCCCCATGTCAGCCTGATATTGCTCCACTTCATTTTCTGAGCCTTCAAATCCCTCATCTTCATGCTTGTCACTTGAGACAGCAGGTAGGAACAAGTGCAAATATCTTTGTAAGCAAACACAGATCAGATTGAAATGTAATTGTTCAACCACTATGACTTGTCTCTCTCTTTTTCAGTGCCTGTAGTTGGATGTGATTCGTGACACACAGTTTAGATATAATCTTTTACATTGATTTAGCATGTCAGCCTCATATTGATCCCACACTTAGGTCTTGCCATTTGTAGACAGTGCAGACCGTCTACATCTCTGCCTATCTGAGGGCTGACATCTTAATCCTTCGTACACACCACCATCCTTGCCCAGCTGCACTTTTGTAATCGTTTTCCTGCCTTACATCCTATCCCAAGATGTGATTGACTGAAAATGTGGTTCCGCTTATTTTCTGGTTTTCCAGGTTCTCTCTTCACCTATCTTAAGCTCCTTCATTGATCTCCTCCCTCCTCTTTCCAGGAGAAAACCTGGAAGAACAGAAAACAAACTGAGCCACATCTTTGGCTAACCTCATTCTCACTGGGCTCGCATAGGCTACGCTGCAATATGGCAAAATTGTTTTATTTCAGTGTCTGATTGCAGATGATTACAAAAGTAACAACAACTAGGTAAGGTGTGTTGTCACCTTGAAAAATTATCCTTAGAAATAATCCAGGCAGACCAGCCTTCCTCAGTGAGGATGTGTGCAGATTTGGAGCCCATTGCATCAGACTGGAGCACAGCAGAGAGATCTGGAGAAAAGAGGACACTTTTGTGCGTGTATTTCATAGCATCAGAACTAAATGAAATGAAAGAGCATGTTGCTAACGCCATGTGGCATTAGAAAGATTATCTAAATCCAGTATAAGGAAGAGAACACATTTTTTACTTTATTCTAACAGAAACAAGAAATCTATCTAATTCTTTACATTTTGGGGGACCTTTCTGATTCATTGTTCTATTCCAATTGACCTTTAAAATCTCATTACTTCTCTAGCTGCTCTGCCTATTAAACTTCCCCTTTGGCTGACATGGTTTTGTGCAGCACAGCGGAGCTTACAAAACTTGATTTAATTACATTTTGGAAGAAGACCCAGATTGCAACCACAGAACTGCCACCCTAATCAGCTCCCAGGCTGGGAGTATCACCTTCTACATCTGCGCTGTTGCTCTACATAGAGAAAAAAAAGCTGGGGCCCTGCTGAATGTAACAGTGAACAGTCCCCTAGGTTGCTACAAGAATGAAAAAGTGGTATTTTGATGTAATTAGAAGCTCAGACCTGGCCTTTAAAGACTACAAGGTTCAAGCTCCCTTGCCTAGAAAATGCACTGGAGAATAACAACATCAAAAAGAAAAAAACATTTACAAATCATTGCCCTCCCTAACACCCCAACCTGATGCTGGCCCACAAAGTGAGAGGACACAGTGGTCTTCCACTCCACAAACACAAGAAACTTTACAGCAGATAGTGAACCGACTACAAGAGTCGCCAGCAGAGATACGCTGAGATACAATCACTCAGACCCTTTCTTCTAAAGCAATTTGACAGCATCAACACTAAAAAAAACACCACGGTGCTCCGGGCCCTTGGGAGGGAGGCCACCATGAAGACATAGAATATCCTGAGTTGGAAGGGACCCATAAGAGTCTTTATGTCCAACTCCTGGCTCCACCCAGGACCACCCAAAAATCAGACCATGTCTGAGAGCATTGTCCAGATGCTTCTTGAACTCTGGCAAGCTTGGGCTGTGACCTCTGCCCTGGGGAGCCTGTTCCAGTGCCTGACAACTTTCTGGTGCAGAAACTTTTCCTGATACCCAACCCAACCCTCCCCTGTTGTAGCTTCATGGTACAACATGACCTTGTATCTAGTGGAGAGTTAAATCCAATGAAGAGGCCTTCTTCTTGGATGAGGAGGAAGGTAATGCTTTTGAAAGAGACCTTGGGACAGCTGGGGACAAAGACAACCAGCAACAGCCCTTGATGTGAACCAGGGCCATGGGTATTGGTGGCTGTAGACTCATTAGCTATGGGTTCCCAAGGGCCATGAAGCCACTACCCCAGTGTCCCTCTGCCTTTCCCACACAGGGGGCAGATGCTTAATAGCACTGCAGATATCCTAATGAATGCACCTGCAGCTATCAGTCTTGTAATTTTAGTGAAGGTATCTTCTTATCTCACAAAGCATACCTTTTACTGATGAAAGAGCTGCTGATGCATATAGAAAACAGAGCGCTGGCTCCTGGCACAGGCCCTTACATACTCTTCATTATCCTCAGATCTAACTCAGCTTCACTCCACTCCACTCCCTATATTCAAAGGTACTTGCAAACACCACTGTGATTCAGATAGCAGAGGTTTAATTGCATTTTCTTGGTCTTTTGCTCCTGTAACAGAAAGCTGACACCCTTTCCAAAATAAACAGTCTCCTATTCACCTTCCAGTTCCTGCTGCTCAGTGCTTTTGCTACTCAGGACAAAACAGTATTTATTCTCAGGCCCCTCCACACCCTCTCCTTGGAATGATGCCCATCTAGCAGGGATATTTATCAGGTGACTCCTGTTTGCAACTCCCACTTCCAGCCTCCCATAGTCCTGCCCAGGTGAAACTGGCCACACTCAGGGAATTTCAGTATTTTCTGAGGGGAAACAAAAGGTTTGTAACACAAACGAAGTGTTACTGAGATTGTAATTTTCAGAAAAGCATTTATTCAGCCACAATTTCATCTATTAAGACACTAAACATTTAGTAATTGAGACTTCGAAGTATTTTTCTTTTTTTTTGATAAAAGCTTTCACAGAAATATTTCTAGGTTGTTGTGAAGCTGGGTACGCTTCATTCCTGCCCAGAAGGAAGACAAACATGAAATTTCAGCCTCTTACCTGAAACATTCATTATTCCAGCAGATCTGCCATCCCCTCTGTTCCTGTTCACACCTTCTTCACAGACAACACAAAGATTTTCTCTCCCTCTGCTATTAGGAGGGATCACAGGTGACTTGCAGTCTATCCAACTACAAATTACTTCAAAAACAATGCCTGGCCTCTTTACCAGCTTTATTTGCAGCCTCCAGGAGGGCTGGGATGCCCCTGCTAACCCCAGTGTGTTATGTATTAGCGGCACAGGCAGGGGCTGGGCAACCCTTCAGAGCTTCATCAGCTTTAGGTCTACTTCAGACCTAGCTTCTATGATAAACCTGCTTGCAATATCAATTCCTTTCTTTTTTCTTTCCTCTCCAATATGTACTATGTTTCCTGCTTGGCCACTCCCTCACCCAATTTTAATAGGCATTGGGTGTAATGGGTCATGACCCTTTTTAGGCTGTCTGAATCTAGAAAGTGGTTATGCATGCATGCGTGCAAACCTTCACGTGATCCTAGACATTGAATCATAGAATATCCCAAGTTGGAAGGGGTCCATAGAATCATCAAGACAAACAAAAAGGACACAGGTCTTGAGTTACAGGTAGGTTTGGCAGCAACTAAGAGAGTAACGCTAAGGTGTTGCTGACATTTGGAGATTATTTATGCTTTCCTGCAGTACATCTCACACTACAAATGCTCCAGGTCTTTCTGCTTAGGGGAGGCAACGTGGGACAATCCTGCTCAGTAGATGGCACGCATACACAGGCACACAAGCATGGTGATTCAGAAAGGCTAATTCCTCCAGACTGAGTAAATGATAGGCACATTATAAGCAAGCAGGAGGAAAGGCAAAGACAGAAGGCTAATGGAAATAAATGGTTTCTGAAGCCAAAATAACCAGTCCCACAATCAATAAAGAAAATAACTTTGGCTAAAATCCCTTCCAGACTCTGTGACAAAATGAGGCTTCAATTAGAAACGAAAAAGTAACATATGACAAAGAAGGAGGGGGGGAAGTAGATCAGAGCTGATCAAACAAACACAATGTTCTGAAGTGCAGAAAATTGGTAGTGCCTGTAAAAATATCAGGCAAAACAAAGACTTTTTGAAAAGATGCCAAGAGCAAAGACCTTAGAATCATTTGAGTTGTCAGGGATCCTTAAAGGCCATCTAGTCCAACTCCCCTGCAATCAACAGGGATGTGCACAGCTTGATCAGGTGCTCAGGGCCCCATCCAGTGTGATCTTGAGTGTTTCTGGGGACAGGGCATCCACTGCCTCTCTGGGCAACCTGCTCTGGTGCCTCAATCATTATTGTAAAAAAATCCTTTTCCTTATATCCAGTATGAATCTCCCCTCTTTTAGTCTGAAACCATTTCCCCTTGTCCTATCACAGCAGACCCTGCTAAAGAGTCTATCCCCTTCTTTCTTGAAGCCCCCCTTTAGATAATTGAAGGACCTTCTTCTACTGGACTGAAGGACAGAGATCTAATGATGCAGAAGGAGTAGATGTTTTTAATAACTTCAGTCCTGAGTGCTGTGTGCCAAGATAACCGAACACGTCATGGGGCCGGAGGGACAGCTTGCAGACTCCACAGGAGCACACATTTGTAAAACTCCAGATTTCCAGGGGGAGCCATGCTGCTGCCATGCCAAAACTTGCTGAAATGCCAGCTCACCTCCTCTCCCTTCATGCTACAGCCCAGCTTAGGGCTCTTTCCATCCTCTGGCACAACTACACACATGAACCCATATTGTGCTGGAGGCTTCCCTTTGCTTTGGCGCCTGCTGAACTTGTACCGCTGCTTCCCATCTGGGCTAGTGCAGAACAAGGCATTTTCCCACAGAGAAGTGACTTGTCACCAATTGTTGTTTGCATCTTCTACAGGGGAGATCTGGTCTCCTGTGAACATGGACATGCTGAAGTCTTGATTCACTGTGTTCTTACAGCACAGCATTTTTATGTGCTAGTCTGCTAAGCCCTTTGTCTACCAACCCCATTAATACCAGCAGGGACAATAGCTGTAAGATGTAAACAGCATCAAGACATCCGTGTGCTGCCTTTACACTCAGCCTCTCACAAAATGCTTTTGAGCACTATCACAGAGTCTACACCTGCCAAAACATGGGTGGCTATTAAAGTTATTTATTTGAAATATTGCTTTGGCTTCCCCTACGCTCCCCATGTAACAGCATTGTACAGAATGGGCCTGAACAAATTTCTCTCCATTTAATACTTTTAGTTTGACGGTGGGGTGGAGGGCTCAGTTGTTTTCCCTGCTTTAGTCCCACATCAACTGTATGAGTTCAGAAAAGAGGCACAGCAGTGCAATGGGCAACTTAAAAAACACAGCCCCAGCCAGGTGCTTTCAAAGCCTACATAGCTCCTGCAGGAGGCACTGCCCACTAACGAGGATTTGCAGACAGGTCCATGCCTGCAAACATCATCTCCACTGAAATGAAGTATATGGGCAGCTAGGCATCCCACCACGAAATGAAGAGTGTCTCTATCAGCTCATCTGCACAAATAAGCTAATGGTCGTGACTATGTCACCAAATAGTTTTTGGAGAATGCCATGATGCTCAATAAATCCAAGTGCAAGGTCTTACACCTGGGTCATGGCAACCCCCACCATCAGTACAAGCTGGGGGATGTAAGAATGGAGAATAGCTCTGCTGAAAAGGACCAAGGGGTACCGGTGGATGGCAAGATGGACATGAGCCAGCACTGTGCCCTAGCAGCCCAGAAAGCCAACCATACCATGGGCTGCATTAAAAGAAGCATGGCCAGCAGGGCAAGGGAGGTGATCCTGCCCCTCTGCTCTGTGCTGGCGAGGCCTCACCTGGAGTACTGTGTCCAGGTGTGGAGTCCTCAGTACAAGAGAGACATGGATATGCTGGAGCACATCCAAAAAGGCCACAAAAATGGTCCAAGAGGTGGAACACCTTCCCTGGCTTAGGGGAGATTTAGATTGGATATAAGAAAAAGGTTTTTTATAAGGTAAGGTAAGTGAAGCACTGGCACAGGTTGCCCAGAGAGGTGGTGAATGCCCCGTCCTTGGAGACATTCAAGGTCAGGCTGGATGGGACTCTGAGCACCTGACTGAGCTGTAGGTGTCTCTGCTCATTGCAGGGGAGCTGGACTGGATGACATTTAAAGATCCATCCAACTCAAACAACTCAATGATTCTATGGGGTATTTCTCAGTAACAGGTTCGTTCAGTGCAGGAATTATCATGATAGTGGCACTGCACAGTGGCCTCCCACTGCAACCCAAGGCCACCATCTGCGTCCAGCACATCTCTCTCCTCCCAGAAGGCCACATCCCACCACAGCACTGGTCCTGGTGTCTTACACAAAAGAGTGTCAGAGAGTGAGATTTCCATGTGAGACACATTGCTTATCTGTCTTCAGTAGTGGGCCACTGGATAGTGGATCACCTCCTGGTAACACGTGAGCAGATTTTCTATCCCACACCTAGAAGGTTTCTGGGATGACTCAGCCAAAAACCACTGACTCCTTGGGTAATGTGAGTGAAGCTACAGCATAATGCAGCAGTGGCCTAGTTTGGAAAAATATCCCCCTGTGTTGTCCCAGAGTGCCTTTGGCTGAAAACACCTTTAAATAAGTAAAGTAATCCATTTTATTCATAGACCACAGCAAGCTGTTGTTCCAGAATGGGCTATACGTGGTAGGCATCATATTCTCTTCTGAATAGGCTTTAATACAATATATATCAAAACAGTAGCATTGTTTTAGAACACCTTCCACCAAGAGATGTCTCTGCCTAACACAGACAGATATCTACAGTGTCCTGCAGAGAATGCATGGCATATTTGCAAGTGAGCAAGGAAGGCAAGCCAAAGAAGGCTGAAATGTGTCAGAGGGTGCCCACATCTGCCACCCATGCTTGGTACAAACCATGTAACCAAATCAAAGCTACTGGTGAAAGCTTCTCAGGGACATAAAGCTACCAGCTATCCATGTGTTAAAACAAAAATGCTCTTCAGATCACTGCTGAGGACCATGTGAGCCTCTTGGTCCTTGCCAAGCAATGCTGAGGAACAAGGTCTTCTTGCCTGCAGGTGACCCACCAACATTCCTCTTCAGTCAACAAAGAGGCTTCCAGTGATTTTGAGACTTAATTCAACTCTTCTCAAGGACCCTGTTAAATATAAGGTTTCTCATATGGGCTTAAAAATCTGAAGAAGGCCCTTGTGGTGAAAAGTCAAGGAGTATTATGAAGCCTGACTAGATGCCATGAGTGCTGCTTTTATTTCCAGTAGCAGCCATGGTATAAAGAGGGATATTTGTACTCTACATTAATAGGGCTGCTTTTACATCTTCCAGCAGCGAAGGTAAACTGGGGTGAGCTTATTGCATCCTCACCCCTGAGGCAGTAAACAAATAACCAGAGGCAGAGAGGAGACCCTAAACTACCTTTGCCAGCAAATATCCAGAACTGTGTACTGTCTTAGTGTGTAGTCTCAGCATAGTTTTAGGAGATACTTGAGCAAAATCCATCCTGAGGAGGATGGGGACAGCCCCCTACAGCATGTCTGAGCAGACAAGCAATAAACTGCGAGCCCAGAGCCTCTCTTCTCCATTTGCCCTCAGTCTGAAAAGTCAATATTTCCAGATAATTAATGACATCTACTTAAATGACAGAAGCATGATAAGCAAAGTATTTCTCAAAGGAGAAGAACAAGTCAACAGAAAAAGAGTGATTTTTAATATAATACCATTTCATTTAGAGATCCCACACCCATCCCACAGCAAGAAAGCTTCACCACCTGCACTCACCAGCAACTACTGGACAAATTCAGTGTTTTTCCAGGAAGGAGAAATGCTGAAGTCCTAATCCATGTCCTCCTTTGAACCATGCCACATGCAGACGATGTCTGTAGGATCATAGAATTGCTTGAGAGGGATGGGCCCCTTAAAGGCCACCTAGTCCAGCTCTCCTACAATGAACAGAGACACCTACAGCTTGATAAGTTGCTCAGAGCTCAGTCCAGCCTGAATTCGCCTCCCATACCTAGTACAAATCACATAACCAAATCAAACCTACTGGTCAAGGCTTCTCAGAGACATAAAGCTACCAGCTATCCATGTGTTAAAAAGGCCCTTTGGATCACTGCTGAAGACCATATGAGCATACGAGGACCCGTACCAGCTCTCCTTCATGTCCTGGAGATGAAGCTCACAGCAGCAGCCCTGCATTTCTCAGTTGCCACTTCCCAAGCCAAAAGCAGTTCCTGGAGCTACACACTAACCAGCTTTTCATCTGTTTGGTTCTGACCCCTTCACTGAAAAGTTTGATACTTTCCCATGGGAAGGCGGTGGAGAACCACAGGCTGGTAACTGGCTTGTAACTGAGGTGTAAATGAAACTGAGGTGTGCAAACCCCATCCACTGTTCTCCACATCACTCAGCCCCACTCACACCAGCCCAAACCATCAGATCTTGCAGGGCAGAAGCACTGCATTCAGCATCATAGCATCTTTTTAACTAAGACTACCAGAAGCAAGATTTCATGTAGCTTTATTCCATTCTGCTAGAGGTTTGTGCTATCATAGAGTGAAAAATAATGAGTTTTCTTTGCCACTGAAGAAGTGTAGAAGTCAAAGATTTTCCATTTGCATGATTATTTGGGGAGCTTTTACAGCAAACACAAAATCCAATTTCCTTCCAGTTTTTCAGCTACAAGAAATAAAGTGAGAGGCACCAAGGGCTGACAGCTGATGGAAGGAATTACAGAAGCCTCCAGTGTAAGCAGAGCAAGATGCGCTGCTTACCTCGCTTACACAGAAACAACAGTCTGGGACCAGGCTTGCACCCAAACCTGGGCCATAGTCATGCTATAGAGACAAAGGCTCATGCTGTGGTGTGGTTTAGGTGGTTAGGAAGTCTCCTGAGCACCCTCGTTCCTGATTTAGTCATTGGCAACACTGCCTGCGCCAGAGGCTTGGAACTGGATGGTCTTTAAGGTCCCCTCTAATCCAAGCCATTCTGTGATTCTATGATTCTATGTTTCTATGATCTTACATCAATCCTCCTCTTGACAGATAACTCGCTGGAACTAAAACAAAAGCATTTCCATGGTCCTATCAGTTTTCCCATCTGGTTGTATGTCTGATTATTTTACTCCTTTCTCTACTCCTCTCTCTATTCCTTATTTGGTGCATATACTTATTTTTAAAATGCGTGGTGCATTATTCTGAACCTTATTTGCTAGACATCACATTTCCTTTTCCTAAACCTCCTGACACTGCTTATAGCTCCCATTTATGCCTAACACTGTCAGATGCACAGTAATTACGCAGAAATGTGCTGGTTCCTTGAATATGTGTGGAAATCATGTCCTTCTGTGTGTGCCATTCACACAGTAATTAAAATGTTGCAGTTTTCCTCCAGCTCTAGGATGGCATCCATTCTTTTTCTTGGACAAAACACCTTTTTCATTGTTTTAGTGAGTGCCCCTTGCGTATTAGGATCATTTTTGAATAACTAGATGAGAAAACTGCCAAGCGCCACAAAGATGGGAAAAGGCAGACAGAAAACTTGCAGAGATTAGCAGAACTCTGGAAAGTTTCCAGAGCAAAGTTGGGATTTTGATCACTCGTAGGAGAGGTGACAGAGGTGACTGGTGGAGAGGAAGGTTGTTTTTCCATAGGGCTGCCTTCCTGTGTTGACTTTCACACGCACACGTGGAATGACCGAGCCCTGGCTGCTTACCATGTCTCTCCAAAAAGCGGAGATGTGCCAGCATCTGCTTGCAGCTCAGGCTCTGATTCTGGATATGCTGGAGAGCTTCACAGCATGTAAAGGCACCTCAGAGCCATAGGTGGGAGGAGGACGCAGTGCCTAGATTTCCACTGTCCCCAGGCGCACTGTTGGCAATGACAGTACCCTATATGGGACCCCACTGCCGGCAGCAGAAGGCCTCTCAGTTTGCAAAACTGTCGTTGACCTCACCCAACGCATTAAGCATGATGCTGAAATGCAGCCCAGCACAAGAATTTTGCAATAA
>NC_034412.1:90122540-90249084 GCF_002078875.1 Numida meleagris
TTCCCTTTCCCTTTCCCTTTCCCTTTCCCTTTCCCTTTCCCTTTCCCTTTCCCTTTCCCTTTCCGCCTGTAAGTCTTATATTTTTTATGGGAGTGGTGAAAAATATTAAATACCTCTGCTGTCTGATCCTAGCAAGGGTAGGGCTGACAGAAGCAGAAGCCAAGTGGTTAATCCTCTACCATGCCCCAGCTCCTAGGGTTACTACTGCAATGTGTTGTATGACCAGGGATGGTCCCAGTGCATCACACTGGGAGTGAGCTCTCAAATAGAAATTAAGGTAGGTATTCCAAAAATACCCACCCCAGTTTCTGTGCCTGTAAACTACATTTATTATCTGTCAGGGGTAGCAGCTTTGTCACCATCCTAAAAGAATATGCAGAGATCTGAGAAGCCCTTCTTGTCATCAGACCCTATCTATCTCTGCATACCTAGTGGATATGCCACCAACTCAGCCTGTTCCTTGAGCTTGCATTGCTTTCGCTCAACTGAATTTGCAAAAGTCTTTCTCGCTTCAGCTCCTTGGAGCACTTTGACTTGAAAAGAGAGAGATGGATGATTAATGTGTTATTTCACTACTTCTGTGCATTAGATCTCCCCCCCAAAAATCTGCTTCATCAGAGCTCTGAACTTCAGTGTACCTAAGATTAATTTAGAGGGTTATGCTCCATGAGTATTATTCAGAGTTTGGTGATATCTGATTTCCCTTCTCGTTGGTTGTATCTTACTCATGCTTGAACTCTACAGAGAAATCTGACAAATGTATAGCCAGGCTAAATTGAGATGTTTCACCTTATCTGATATTTGATGTGAACCTTTGGCTTCTTTGAGGCTGGAATTAAGTACTAGCTTTCAGTCATTCTAATTAGCAGTTGCTTGAAATGATAGTGAAATCCATTTTCTGAGCCAAATGATTCACTCAGACATTGAGGAAATAAAAATAAACAGCATTAGATTTGATCATTTAGAGTAATATGCAAAATATGCTGGGAATCATAGAATCATAGAATGGCTTAAGTTGGAAGAGACCATAAAAACCATTCAGTTCCAACTCCCCACCATGGGCTGATTGCCCTCTACCAGATCAGGCTGCCCAGGGCCTCATCCAACCTGGCCTTGGGTACTTCCAGGGCTGGGGCATCCAAAACTTCTCTGGACAGCATGTTCCATTGCCTCAATATTTTTGTTCTGTAAACCATCAGAATGGCATAAGGAAGAACAGAATTTGACTCTTGGTAAGCATTGTATCGTTCAATCCATTAGGAAGTTTGAAAGGTGCATAGAACATGTAAGATCTATCCCTTGTAGCTACACACTCTCATTTCTCAAAAAACTCTTACCAGAAGGAGTGGGGCTGTGCTTGACCTGGCTGTATTGCACAACCGAATCCTGAGGGATGATGTGGGCTTTATAATGAGTCTCTGTAGCTCTGTGCTTACAAAAATAGACAGTTGGCGTGATGTGCATCAGCTACAAGGAGCATTCTAGAGCAAGACATCAGCTAATTACTGGCACATGTTAAAGTCTTGGTTTGGGTCTTTTTTTTCTTTTTTTTTTGCAGAATAATCAAAGGTTGTCTTGTCACTGAACAAACCAGCACATTTCACAGATCTTGCTCTGCCTCGAGAAGACTGCTTGTTGCATGGATCCATAACCATGTACAAACACACTGCTGCTGAACCTTATATACTGGGAGGCAACATTACAGCTGAGCAATCAACCCTAGCACTGCATCGCTTGACTGCTTCATTTCTCAATTTCAGTGTTGCATAAACAACTGTTTTTCTGCCTGTTCTACATGCTCACACACGCACAGAGGCCCTGCTTCTCTGGTCCCTCCCACACAGGCAAACTTCCCTTGGCTTTGCGGGAAATTTTGCCTAACCATTAAAATGTCGCCTTTTACATGTTTTCTTCAGATTGACTTTGATGATGAGAATAAATGTATCTCTTTTGGAGACCTGCTCACTCTCCTTGGGCTCACACTGCACTTAACATTACTCTGTGTTCACAAAAATCTATGTGCTGTGTTGATCTGGGAAAGGCAAATATGATGTAGTACCATCTACATGAAGGTTGTGGCATATTCAGGAAAATTAACTAGCTTTGGGTCAGCCAACTGAAATTATTTTAGATTCTGTAACATCAGAACTGCTCCTTTTGCCAACAATTTCTTGTCCTTCCTCTACCTTGTAAAAATGTCTTAGATTCTATATTTAAGTGCGACAAAAATCAAGAGTCTTTCTGTTCCAACATAACATTGTAATGTTGTAATGAATACAGCACTTACCTTTCTGTTTTCTGGATATTCAATAACAGCCTTGATTTTGGAAATCTAATTCCTGAAAATATCATTAAAATCATTCTCAGAGAGGGAAAGCCGATAGTGGGGTACTGCGCGAAGTGGACTCGGGATCCGAAGGCTGCCACTGGCTCAGGTTTCTTACCTCCTGTTTATTCTTCAAACTGAGAAAGAAAAAATTGATCCTCACAAATAAATAATAATTCCTAGTAGAGGTAAAACATGGTGCCAGTGCACACATTTCCTATGGTAACTTTGCAACAAAAGATCTCATCACAAGCTAACTAGTGAGGACATAAGTGGAGGCACAAGAGGTGTATCCAAAATGTTTCAGTCCTTCTGAGACTTCCCCAAGTTTAAGGCTGAATCTTGACCTTAGCAGTAAACATCAGTAAAAGTGATAGGTAATATTAAAAGCACCAGTTTTACCAGCATATACACTAGCAAAACTGTTCATTCTTGGACTGGAATAACTCCAGATGTTGGTCATCTCTACTCACCCCACCTTGAACATGTTCGTTCAGTCTATGCAAGGAGAGAGCTGGAAGCTCCTTTGCACCTCTCATTTGTAGCTAGGGACCTGCACCCATCTGGATCGCTATGTTCAGCATCAGCCTCACTACGTGTGTTGTATTTATCTGCATTTTTTATCTAGTAGTCACTGTGCTGTTCAGGAGCCAAGTATGGTGGTTTCAGACCTCAGTGTTTGCTTTACCAGACAAACTTCCCTGGTCATTAGGGGTGTATTGCATAGCCTCTCCTTTTCTCTCCTGGGCTATTTGGAAGGTGATAATTCTTGGAAAAACACAATCTAAATTTTCAGGAGTTTCTGTCACTTCTATCAGGGTAGGAATACTTCACTGGGTCATTTGAAGGGCTACATGGCAGATAGTTTTTATTAATTGGATATTTAAACGCCCCAAGGCAATAAGGGTTGTTCTAAGCAGAACCACCTTTTTGAAGAGGCAGACTGTGCGACTGTGCAGGGTCTCATTAAGATGGTCTAATTCTTGATTTTCTAGGTGTTCTCCAAGAATTTGACCAAAAATGCCTTTGGGAGAGATTTGCAGTTTTTCATGTGCAAGCCATAAACCTCCAAGAAAAGCATTAGGTAGGAATTTATACTGTCAAGGGTGTTTCCACAAATGTATTTTATAGCGCCCAGATCAATCAGCCCTAAAATTCACCCTCTCCTCTGCAGCATAGAGTTGGCTATGTGGTTTCTGTGTAGGGGAGGATAAGCACCAGAAATCTACATTACCTGTATAACAAGAGCTTTGAGATGTCATTCAGACTACCACAGTTTTGAACATTTTTCTGCGGGTTATAAATAATTACCCCTTTCTGACAGTAACACATTGCAGCATGTGAACTCACAAGCATATGGAAATGTATTGTATTGGGAGATGAAAGAACTGAGCATAGCCTTGCCAAAAAGGACTTTGGGATACTGGTGGATGGCAAGCTCGCAGCCCAGAAAGCCAACTGTATCCTGGGCTGCACCAAATGAAGGGTGGCCAGCAGGTCAAGGGAGGTGATCCTGCCCCTCTGCTCTGTCCTGGTGAGGCCTCACCTGGAGTACTGCATCCAGATGTGGAGTCCTCAGTACAGGAGAGACATGGACCTGTTGGAGCGTGTCCAGAGGAAGGGCCACAAAAATGACCCAAGGGATGGGACACCTCTCCTATGAGGACAGGCTGAGAGAGCTGGGGCTGTTCATCCTGGAAAACAGAACGAGCAAAATGCTGCAGGGAGGCACAAAAGCATGAAAACAGGTGTCTCCATCCTGTGCCTATTAATAAGAAGGGATTACATGCCAGTATGACTAAAGCAGGTTTAATACAAGGGTCTGCTTGAAAACAACTTCTACACAGACTAGCTAATTTTTACCTTTGGAGAAAGCTGTATTTGCCTGCCTCTTCTGTATTACTGGTGTGGAAGTGGAAAACTTGACATTGACTTGTTGGAACCAACAAATGGGTTTTCTGCTTTGCTGAGCAAACTAGACAAGCGTTTGATGGAAGGTCAGCACAAAGAATTGTTTCTTGAACACAGTATTGCCTGTACTGGGGGAAAAAAGATACCCATAGTGCTATCCAGGAAAGATATGGAATTATTTTTCTTGAATTGGGTTCAGCCATTTTTTGGTAGGACCAGAGCTATCCGAAGGATAAGTGCTGGCTCCTAGGGAAGTGCAAGGTGTTGTGTTGATATCCATGCAGGCTGTGATCATCTTGCGTTTGTTACTCTCAAAACTGGGTAGTTCCTTGAGGCAGCTTCAATGAGGGCTCATAAGAAGATGTTTGGGTTCTGCCTGGTTCTACAAGTCTGGCAGTCTTCAGGGCACATGATGTTTCTCATTAACTTTCTCAGCTTAGATTTTCTGCCATCAGTACTTTATGGTCTGTCCCTTTCCTATTAGGAAGTCTGAGTCAAATGTAGCATGATTCTCTACCCCTGTTTGCAACCTCCAAAGCTCTGTAATCCAGTCTCTGATGCCTGGAAGTCTCTGATTACCCTGTTATCCATGTTGCCTCTAGCTGAGGGCAGACAACCCAAATGCAGTGCCTGCCTGAGACAGGTTTGATATCAGGCATGCTACCATCTTCCTCTCCTACCTCAGTCTACCATGCCCCAAGGGGATGAAGAGGATGCTGAGGCAGACCCAGGGACACATGGGTGTGGAATTTAGCTAAATGTCTGTAATAATGGCTGAACAGGGTGTGTTATCACTCTAGAGGCCATGAGTTGATTATCCATGGCGTATCTTGTGCTGCTCAGCATCAGTTTTCATTTGTGCTGCCTGATTTTCTGACCTAACGCATGGTGATGGTGATGAAACAGAGCCTAAGAATGAGAAAGTGAAACCATGCTCAGAGCCAGTGTGTCTGAGAAACTGGAGGATGGGTACAGGCAAGCATGACAAATCCCTTCTCTCTTGATGAGACCACAGTCTTGGGCCACTAAGTACTTCAGCGCTTGGCCATTCCCTCATGTCTCCCCATGGATGATAGCTCTGTGATGTTGAGCAGAGCCATCCCTCACCTTTTCTATTCCCTTTTAATGTCAGTATAACCCATGTCTCCACCTTCCCCTTCTGCAGGTCATGTAGAGCCTCCAGAAAGCACTAACTTGCTAGAGGAGTCCACCACCAGCAGACATCTCCTTCAAGAGTTTTAGATGGCACCAGCAATGAGAGAACTGCTGTTTCATTCTAGCTGCCTCCATCTCCTACTGACACCTGTAGGGCTTCAGACTTCTTTTCCTTTTGCCAAATCCTGCCTGGCTTACCACAGAGCCATGACCAATGAGGACACATGAAATATTACAATATTAGTAATTTGTTTGAATGTTGCTATGAAACAGGTCAGAAGAGCCAGCGTGAAACCTTGTTTGTGCAGTCACCCACAGAGGAAAAAAAACACTTGTTCTGTTTTGAAAAATACCTCTTTCATGTGGAAAGGAAACACGGTTTTGGTGGAACGCTGCAGCCACTGAAAGGGAGGATGAGCTGTGATGGCCGGTCTGGGACATGCTCAGTGACACAGCCCCCCTGAGCAGCTTCAACGGTCCTTGAGATTGTTTTGCAAGTTGCTAAATGCACATCGCCTGCTGCAGCCAGCCAAATATTCCTCCTTGGCTGAGAACTCACTGCATGGTAGGGCAATTAAAGCGAAGTATTATCCCCCTCTCTAACCCGCAAGCAAACAGTGCAGTGCATGAAGGCTGGCAGAGGAAGAATGACATCATGAAACTCAAGAGGAAAAGCAAACATCATGCCAGCTCCATGTGCAGGTCAGCCACAGACAAACTTTGTCTTCTGTGCTCGGAGGACTTTTCTCAGCAGCTGTAACACACAGACGTGCTAAACACTGCAGCTAACTGCAGCTCTGTCCCTCTTGCACTTTCTCATCCTGGTGGCCAGCGATGCACAACATCCTCACCACCGTGCCACGATGAACAAGCAGAGATCGTCCTTCACTCCATGCCGCTCCTGCTGGGACAGGGCTCAGAGCTGGCCATCAGAGCATGTCCTGAAAGCATGGAAACAACCCATTGCAGGAGCAAGATTTCTCCTCCCACAGTGCAGTGCGTCTTGGTAGTGCTAAAAAAGGTTTTTCCTACAATGTCAAGGAAATGACCTAAATACCAAGCAATCACTCTTTAAAAAAAGAATAATTCTGCTAGGAAGCAGCAGTGGTGACATTGCTTCCAGTGCTGCAGAGAGATGCATAGACCCCTGTGCTCTCCTGCCTGGCCACTTACTTCAAACTGCAAATGCCTTGTAGTGAGATAAACTTACATAGAATCATAGAATCATTAAGGTTGGAAAAGACCTCTAACATCAGCTAGTCCAACCATCAACCCATCCCGATCAATGCCCACTAACCATGTCCCTCAGTGCCACATCTCCACAGTTCTTGAACACCTCCAGTGACAGTGACTCCACTATTTCCCTGGGCAGCCTGTTCCAATCCATTACTACTTTTTCAGAGAAGAAATTCTCCCTAATATCCAACCTGAATCGCCCCTGGTGCAACTTAGAGCCATTCCCTGTCATCTGATCGCTGTTACCTGGGAGAAGAGCCTGACCTCAATACAATCTCCTTTCAGGCAGTTACAGAGAGCGATAAGGTCTGCCCTGAGCCTCCTCTTCACCAGTCTGAACAATCCCAGCTCCCTCAGCCACACTCTGTAAGACTTGCACGCAAACATTAGAAGGTTTCTGGGAAGCAGCTCAAAGGATCACTCATAGGAGTCAGTTAATTTGATACGGACAGTGCTCCCTGAGCTGCATCAACCCCCTGCACCCCATCTGCTGCCAGCAAAGCACGGATTTACAGAGCTTCCTTGCACATTCCCAAACACAAAGGAAGTAAATGCATCTGCCCCTTGGGTGCTGGGCAGGATGGGGCTCTGTATGCCCATCTCACGGTGCGTTGGATGCCTGCTCTGGGGGCTTGCATGCTCTCTTTCCCAGCAACCACTTTCATAGTAGGAGAGGTCCTGCTCTGAATAAACCCAGGTTTCATCAGCAAACCCCGCCTTTGTGCTAGGGCTATGGTTTTTTTTTTTGTTTTTTTTTTTTTTTTTTTTTTTTTCCCAAAGGACCCTCACAACTGGGAACAAACCCCAGAATTTAACAACTTGTTTATTTTTATTTTTTTTTGTAAAATTAAGTTTGCCACGTTAACAAAGGCAGAATAGTTTTTATTTAGTGTTTGTCTCATACCTTTGACAGCTGCAGCTGTCAGGCACAGAAGTACATTATTAAAATAAACTGAACAGAGTTGCTCGTTGAAAAAATCACGCTATGCAAACCTGTGGATTGTAACATCAACAGTATAAAATGTAACAAAATTGGGATTTTAATTTTTTTTTAAGCTTTTAAAGATAATAGTCCAGGCTATAAAACTATATAAGCATTGAATAAGAAATGTTAAGTCAACAAGTCTACAACAGATACATCTTGTAAAAACTCAATAAATTATATATATATTTATAATATCTAGTAACATTTGAAATCATGCACAGTTTTGTACATTTTCTTTTTTCAGTACATGAAACTCAACGCTTCAAGTACTTGGAATGTACACAATTAGCAGACATTTGTAAGAAAATACCAAAACATCTTTTTTTTTTTATCCCAACAAAACAAAATTCTATAGAAATCTACCTTCTCAAACTTCCATTGAAATAACCTCAAACTATAAATTATTTATTTTAGGATAAAGATTTTGTGGCTCTAAGAAGGAAATAAAAAAAAACACCTTAGAAATGAGATGCTGCCGTCCTGCTACTCTGAAACCTTGATATGTAATATGCACCAGAGAAAAATAAAAAGGAGGAATTCAGGATGCAATTCTCCTTGCCTCTTTGTGGTAGCAGATAAAGTCTTCTGGACAAAAAAACAAAACAAAACAAAACAAAACAGAACAAAACAAAACAAAACAAAACAAAACAAAACAAAAAAGCCCACCCCAAACCTCCCCCCTTGTCAGCCTGAGCGACGTGAAGGTTCTTTTTTCACTCATGTGCTTTTAACTACTGCCTGACGTTCAGGAACAAAAAAGCACAGCATTTTGAACACAGAAAACGGCATCACTGGCATTTTTCAGTGTGTTAGATGCGAAAGAAATATGCAGTCGTTGCATCTCCCCTGCAAACAATGTTGCTCCTCTTGCTATTTTGCCCGTATGGTATTTCTTAAGCCCAAAATACAACGTTACTGGCACAGGGGAAAAAAAAAATCAATGCGCGTCATCCAAAGTCAACACGCTGCTTTGCTGCGTGCTTGTTATTGACTTGACCACAAGGAATACCTTCATTCGAAAATAGAAAAATAAACACCCACGCCCCCGTAATGCACAGTGGTTAAAGTGATGGAAGAAACCTTGGCCCTCTTTTTCTGAAATACGTAAAAATCATCTCTCTGCTATTTGTTTGGTTTTAACCACTGGTGATGTATTGAAAAATAAACTTACCTTTGCTCACTGCAATCCAGGATAAACTAATATTTTTTTTAACAAATACATATATATATATATATAAAAAACATTAAATGTAATTTGTTAAAGGACTGTACATCTATACATTCTTTCAATATTTCCCATAAACACAAAAGAAAAACTTGATTAATATACTTTTTCTCCATTTTTAATAAGTTAAAAAAAACACCCTTAAACTCGGTGAAATTTAAAGTTTACAGTAACACTACTCTATTTAAACCGAAGAACAGATATGTTAATGTCTATAAATAACTTTACAAATATACATGTTAACGTACAATTTTTAAAACAAAACTGTGAAGATATAAAACAAACACAACTCTTCTCTCTCACCCAGATCAGTATATCCTAGATTGCAATGCTCATATTTTGAGACTTTCTCTCAGTACTGCTCTATGTTGAATCAGTATTATACATTCTTTTTTTTTCCCCCATATATTTATTTATATATATACAGGATATATTTATAGATATATACACAGATTCTCTGGAATAAACCTTTTTGATATAAGTTAAAGGCTCTTGCCTACAGGTACCCGTAACTTCTTTCTCCAAGTCACTGCACGTAGATGGAGCCAAACCGCTGGTGCCAAGGGCTGGAGGAGCTTCTCCCCTACAACTCGCCCTTTGTAAGAAAAAGTATGCAAACCCCCACTTCCAAAAAGCAAGATTTCCCCCAAAATGGCTGCTCCTGCAGGTTGGGACGCAGCTCGAGATGCCACATGGGTGTGCGATCCCACTGGGACACGGCCAGCAGCCAGGCAGTGCTGTTCTCCTATAGGATGACTTGACTGTCTTTTTATTTTATTTTTAATTCTTCCTCCATGTTGATTTGCGTATTCTTTATTTATTTTTCTTCTTCTTCTGAAAAAGATTCCTTCTATGTAGTTGGGAAATAAGGTCACGAAGCTATAAAAACGACGACAACAAAAATATAGATATTTCTATAAATATATGAATCCCTGCAGGCAACGTGGCTTTTCAGCTCCACCAAAAAGGTTCATGTACAGATTGCATAAGCAAAGAATTTCTACATTCTTTACATTTTTTTTTTCATTAGCTTTTCTTTCTTTTTTTTTTTTTAAAAAAGAAGGAAGATTTTTTTCCTCTTCTTCGTATTGTAGGCACAGATTGGCTACTCTGGCGCTCGGCAAGCGCAGGCAGGAGGGCAGTGCCCCCAGGTTTAACATTCTGCTTAGGAAAAAAGAAAAAAAATTAAAAACTTTTTTTAAAAAAAAAAATCATACAGGATAGATCATCTTGGCAAGAGATGAGTTCCTTCAGGCCAAACAGTGCTTCTTGACTTTTTATACAGCAAATGGGGAAAAAAAAAAATCTGTTTTTCTTTTTTTTTTTTACCCTGAACAGCTCAACAACAAAAAATCCTCCGGCATCACTGAGCAGTTTCATGGAAACATCCTTCACTATGGGTTTGTCTTCGGCGCTCTGCGCTTGCGCCAGGGTGGGCACGCTGTCTGTCCATCCATCTGTCTGTCCAGAGGGGCCGTCATGTGCGGATGACGCCATTACAGGGCGCGTGCTTGGGCAGGCAGGGCTCATCAGGCAGCAGGTCATGTGCAAAAACCGAGTCGTCCCCTGAGGAGCAGGTGCTGTGGGTGTCCTGGCCAGCGGGCGAGTACTGCTCGAAGGGCACTGAGAGGTCCAGGTACTCCTGAAGGGGGACAGACCCGTTAGTGTGTTTGGGGACAAGCCACCCCTCTCTGTATTCCCACACCAACACCTCACTCACGTCAGTGGATGTCACGGTGAGGACTCTGTCCAGGTCTTCCACCAGCTGCTTGAAGGTGGGTCGCTGCGAGGGGACGGCGTGCCAGCACTCTCGCATGATCATGTACCTACAGGGCACAGAATCACAGTGGTTGGAAGGGACCTCCAGAGATCATCAAGTCCAACCCCCTGCTAAAGCAGGTTCCCTGTGGTAGGTTGAGCAGGAAAGTGTCCAGGTGAGTCTTGAATATCTCCAGAGAAGGAGACTCCATGACCTATCCAGGCAGCCTGTTCCAGGGCTCTGTCACCCCCCAGTAAAGTTCTTCCTCATGTTTTGTGTAGAACTTCCTGGGTTCCAGTTTGTGTCCACTGCCCCTTATCCTGCTGCTGGGCACCACCAAAAACAGAGTGGCCCCATCCATTTGACTCCTGCATTTTAGATACTTATAAACAGTTATGAGATCCCCTCTAAGACTTCTGTTCTTCAGGCTGAATGGCCCTGTGTCTCTCACCCTTTCCTTATAAGAGAGATGCTCCAGACCCTGAATCATCTCTGTGGCCCTCCGCTGGACTATCTCTAGATGCCCTCTATCTTTTTTTGAACTGAGGAGCCCAGAACTGGACACAGCACTCTAGATGTGGCCTCATCAGGGCAGAATAGGGGGGAAGGATCACCTCCGTTGACCTGCTGGCCATGCTCTTTTTAATGCACTCCAGGATCCCTTTGGCCTTCTTGGCCACAAGGGCACACTGCTGCCTCATGGCCAACCTGCTGTCTACCAGAACTCCCAGGTACTTCTCTTCAGAGCTCCTCCCCAGCAGGTCATTCCCTCAACCTGTACTGATGCATGCAGTTATTCCTCCCCAGGTGCAAGACTCCACACTTGCTTTTGTTGAACCTTATCAGGTTCCTCTCTGCCCAACTCTCCAGCCTGTCCAGGAAGAGGATGACAGGGAAGAGGGACTGACACCCATGGCAGTGCTCATCACTCACTCTGAGGCTCACCCCTAAAATTCTGTCTGCCTGAGAGAAAAGCTATGGGCAAGGGGAACCAGACAGCCCAGCCCCAATCACCATGTCAGGAGCAGCGGGGAGGCAGCCCAGCACTGAGGGGATGACAGCAAGTCCCCTCTGAGCATGGGCAGGCACAGCCTCCTCCACTCGGGCTGGCTTGAGGAGTCATTGGAGCTGAAGTAATGAAGAAAGAACTAAGTATAATTATGTCTTTTTCTGGGATACGAAATGCGCTGTGCCCATAACTTCAAAGACGGTGTCTGTGGGGCAAGGAGGGTGTGAGACTGCAGCTCCCAGGGGAGCGGAGGAGGGATTTGTGGAGACCTCACTGCTGGCCGCCTCATGTGTTCATGTGCTCTGAAAGCAGGACAAGGGCCTGTCCTAAGGATGAGATGCCACAGCTGCACACCAAACTGCCACCCAATGAATGAGGAAGGAATGTGACACCCCAACAGCCCAAAGCAGGGCCTGGCCATGGCCCTGGTTGCCTGCGGCCACAGGGGGAAGGGGGAGTGGGAAGAGGAGAAAGGGTCACCCCCCTCCACTCACAGGTCGTGGGTGCAGTTGGCGGGTTTATCCATCCGATGGCCTTCTTTCAAGAGTTTGAAGAGTTCTTCAACAGGAATTCCCGGGTATGGAGACCCTCCCAAAGTGAAGATCTCCCATAGTAGCACTCCAAAAGACCAGCTGGAAACCAAAGAAAGATCTTTAAAATTCAATGAGGTTTTTTTTTTTTCCTCCACATTCCCCCCCCAAGTATCCCCTTCCCCCTGCTCTGCTTTATTTCTGTGCAGCCATGCATAGCTAACAAAGTCATCAATAGCATGACTAATTGCCTAGGCCATTTTTACTAGTTACTTGGAGATCTCCGCTGATCCAACTCAATAGCAAAGAAATCCCAGGCACCAAGTCTGAAATTGAAATGAGCATTTAATCAGATAGGTGACAGCCCATCTATTACCCCCAGCTCTTTGTTAGGTCTTCCACCAGCTCCACTGAATGGAACAAATCAAATTATTCATGCACAGCTTCACTGAATCGCAGGCTTGGAACCACAGGCCACTAATTGTGCAAGCTGATACCAAAACTTGCTTGTTACAACACTCATTTCACTGGCCAAGCTGAGAGAAAAATACCCCAACAAAATTCAGCAGAGCACTAATGTTACACACTCCACTCCTGCAGCTGTGCTCTGGTTAAAAGTCCTCTTTTCAAAAATATCTTCTGCCTTCTTCATTTTCTTTTTAAAAACAGGGATTATCTGTCTCCGTTTCTCTTTCAGGCATGCTCTCTCTCCCGTTTTCTAGCTTTGATTTATCTGTCATGCCCAATGCAGCATTACCTAAGCATGGAAAGTATGATTTAAGATCAATAAAGCCAAAGTATGTGAAATTTACAGAAATAGAAATGATTCATTTGTCCAATTGCAAGCAGCATGCCTTGGGGAACAGGCAGCCTGTCTGCTAAATTACTGTAAAAAAATCATTATTAACCAAATATTGAAATAAAAAGTGTGTGCATGTTGAGCTACTTTGGTCCGTGTGAAGTTCAGATGCGATGAAAACTGCTGAAACTGCTTCCCAAACTCTTCTGCTTTCCATTCAAGTCAGGAAAACGAAAGAGCAATCTATAAGAGAGCAGCCTGCAGAATGAATCTCCTCATCTATAAACCACACAAGAAATACCTGCCTACCTTCCAGTAATTTTTCAACAGCTTACTGGAGATCCTTGGTTAAAAGCAACCAGATAACAGTAAAACAGAACCACGTGTGCAAAAGCTGCAGCCTGGAATTGATTCATTTGCGTTTTCATCCCCCGGCGCCCCAGACAGAGCTTGAGTTTAGCGGTACGTTTGTCTTTGGGATAGTAGGAGTGTTTATTTTGCTGTCATTTTATTATTTTTTTTTAAATGTGGGTAATGCTTACACATCGCTCTGGTGAGTATAGACCCGGTCAAACAATGCTTCTGGAGCCATCCATTTCACAGGCAGCCGACCCTGTGATTAGGAAGACAATGGGAACATCCCATCAGCATATTCCCCCAGCCACAACGGCACCATCTGAATCTTCTTTTCTAATCCAGTTTGAAACATTTTCATTAACAATCACATCTGTCTTCCCGGTCACTGCGCAAAGCAGTAGTGGCCACATATAAACAGATTACAGCATTTGATCCCTGGATCTTTGCTGACAATCTTTGGGGTAAATGCTCTCTGCACAGAACTGTATTTCTTTGCCAAGGCAGGTTTAACATATCAGAGCATCTAAATCTTAGCATGGGAACTGCACCAATTGGTCACATATGCAGCTAGCACTGAAGCAGAGCATGGCACAACACTTTTCATCTCTTTGCTTGGAAGAAATAATGTGATGACCAGCCCAAATCCTGCTTAGGCTGAACTACAGGGGGAACTTCTGAGAGTGTTCTCCAGGGCCAGATCATCCAAGAATCAAATCCTCATCCCACTGGAGTGAAAAGGAGCCCTGATCCCAGGTTTCTGTGGGACCGTTCTACATCAGGGTTAAAAATATGCCTGTCCCATACAAGAAAAGGAGAAACAAATACTAGTTTAATCATAATTCTTTTGGCCTTTGCTTATCCTCTGGAGTCCAAGAAAGGACTACTGCTAGGCTGAGGTGTAATTCAGCTATACGAGGGTTTTGTCCTTATCTTACCCTTCATTTCACTGGGATAGGCAGCTAGAGATGGGACATAAGCAGAGTGCACAAATGGGGTTACACTTTCAGCTATACAGTGCAGCTCAAACAGGGGAAATCCATCTTAGCTGGAAGCAAAATTCCCAATATTTTCTAAAAATATTGCAAGGGATTAGTATGGGCTGGTGGGCTTGGTAGAACCGCCTGAGCATTTAGACTCCTTGCAGTTACAAAGCTGTGAAGCACTGGGACGTGCGTCATGCTCTGCACTGCAGCAGTGATGGAGAGGGATGTACCATGGACCGCTCTGAGCTCAACAGCTGCTGTAGGGTTTTGAACCGCAACACTGGTCTTCTCTCCTGCCCTCTGATCCTAAACTCTATGGAAAATCTAAACTGCTTTGGGACCATCTTCTCACCCTTGGTAGTGGAGACATGGAGCTCTGCTGTAAAAAGTAGAGAGAAATACACGAAAGTCAGGTAGCTCCAGAAACATAAAAAAAGTGATACTCCTCTCTCAAGGGCTCTGGTGGAGCCAGAGGTTGGTTCCCTGGGACCTTTATGAACAACAGAGCAACAGGCTGGAAAAGGCTCCCTTTGGTAAAAATCTTGGTTTCTCTTAGCCTAGAGTCTACCTAACACAGATGAGAACCTCTCAACCAGCTGCTAGCACCAGCAGTATCTGTCAGGAAGAAAATGAATGGTGGGTGGATGCCTGGGACCAGCCTGTCTATGGCTCTTCACCAGGTGAGGCTACAGCAGATTTCTAAGCCCCTCTAGCCCCTCTAAAAAGGGAGATGTGGAATGAGGGCCATCTCCTGCAGGGATAGCAGTTCTTTGCCAGAAAGAAAGCTGCATGTGCTTGTCAGTTCTGTACTTACATTGGTGGTTTTCTTGTAATAGTCGATGTTGTGAACGTCTCTAGCAAGGCCAAAATCAGCTATTTTCATCACATTGTCCTCAGTGACTAACACATTCCTGGCTGCCAAGTCACGATGAATGCACTGTGAAAGGTGAGCAAGTCAATAAGTAAGGGCTTGTTAGCTGCTTAAGTCTGGAACTAGCAGCAACGTGTGGTTTATGAGCTGCTGTTTCATTGACTCCCAAGCTCATAAAGCTGTGAGTACTGCTTAATTCCTGGCTCTCTGTGTCACCGCCTCATCATGCATGCTCAGTGGGAGCCACCTCTTAGCAACACCTCATCAGAAGCCTCAGCACTGACATGGCCATGCACCATTTCTCTCCAAAGGGAATGCACGGGAAAGAAATCAAACCTTCCTCTTATGTAGATGCCTACTGGGATACTAATTTGTCTCCAATGTGTTTCCTCCACAAAGAGGAGTGCTGGTTGATATTTGGAGTAAAAATCCTCAAATTAATAAAGATATCCCCAATTTACCCAAAAATAAATACATCATAGTCATTAACTGAGAAAGAAGTTAAAGTAGCCCGCATTGTGCAGAAAGGGAGCAGCTTTAAGCCACTATGAACTGCAGTCTCAAGGCCAACAAACCTGAAATCTGGAGCTGACAATGCTCTTGCCTTAGTGCTCCTGCCCACAGAAAGGGATCACAGCAGCTGGAGCACAGCTTAGTGAACCCAAAGGTCTGATACTCCACTTGCTGATGTCAGGGTAAATCAGGACTAATCCCAGGGCGTGATGTAAGCAAACACAGCAGCAGGCTCAATGCCAGAAAAGCACTCCCCAGGGAGCATCCTGGGCATGGCTGTGCCAAATCCACCGCCAGCTCCACTTGCAATGAGCCTACACGTGCTGGCGACAACCACAAACACGTGCGCAGCAAGAGGGATCCTGGCTTCCTCTTGGGCGTTCTGTATCTTTAGCAATCTCACAAGGGAGATGGGAAGGGACGTCAGGGGTGCACGGAGCTCCTGACTCTAAAGCAATGCTTCCCAAGGTAAAAGCTCACAACTCTGTGTAACATTCACCCTGACCACTGCTGGTTGAGTCCCGGGACATGAAAGCAAATTCATTCTACAAGTGGCAGATGCTGAATTTCTGAGGGCAGGCACCAAAGTCTGGGTGATTTGTGTTTTTTGTTAGCATTTTGGAGATGGCTGAAGAGTCTGCAGGTGACAGCAAGACCTGTTCAGCTGTATGGCTCATGGATGCAGCCTGTGCATGGAAACAAGCTTCTACAGCTTAAGCTTTACGCAAAGAAACTAAGATCCTTTGTACTGAAAAAAGCTGGCCTCCAAAGAGAGAAACCTGAGGCTGTCCTGCACACACACAGCACTGCTTGTCTTTGAATACATGGGTCTCTTCTCAAGGGTTGTTGAGCCTGGAGAAAAGAAGGCACTGGCGAGACCTCAAGTGCAGTCTTCCAGGACTTAAAGGTAACTTACAAGGAGGACTGACATTTTACATGGGTGGATGATGATAGGGCAAGGGGGAATGGTTTTAAACTAAAAGAGGGGAGATTTAGGTTAGATGGTAGGAAGAAATTCTTTACCCAGAGGGTGGTGAGGCACTGGCAAAGGCTGCTCAGAGAGAACTGTGGGTGACCCATCCCTGTAGGTGCTCAAGGCTGGGTTGGATGGGCTCTGGGCAGCCTGAGCTGGTAGGGGGCAACCAGCCCACAGCAGAGTTGGAACTGGGTGAGCTTTCAGGTCCCTTCCAACCCAAACCATTCTGTGATTCTATGACCAAAGTTTTTTATCAAATGAGGTTTCTCAACTCACTTTCTGTGATGCCAAGTACTCCATGCCCCGGGCCACCTGGTAGGCACAGGAAACCAGGTCTTTAAATGTCAGCTGCTCCTCGGGCAGCTTGCAGGTGTCGAAGGAATAGTCCATGCCAGGTGGGCGACGTGCCCTGAGGTATTCCCGCAAGTTCCCCTTCGAGGCATATTCAACCAACACGTAGAGTGGTCCTGCATGCAAGAGAACCATCAGCAGCCAGAAGAGACAAAAGGCTAGGTTGACCACTAAAATCTCATCTTTTGGGTCATTTTGGGCAGTCAGTCAGCAATTAAATAATCACAAAACTCCAGGACATAATTTTAAACTTATGAGAAAAGGTGAAATACGCAGAGGTGGACCTCAGGGAAAGTTGCAACTCGAGCCAAACCACACCAGAAACAAGGCAGGAGCTAATGTGGCCCTTAGCAGGGCCCAGACAAGTTTCACACAGTTGCTTTTGTGCAAGCCAGAGGAAGGAGGAAAAGTTCCTCAGCACTGATCAAATACAGTGGCTTGGTCCTATTCAGGGCAAGAACAGCTCCAGAAAGCCATGCGGGAGACTAAGAGCAATGCTGTGAATGCAGGAATGTGAAGCACAGCTCCTTGAGCCCTGCCAGCACATACCGTCCTGCGTGCAGGCACCGAGGAGGTTAATGATGTTTTTGTGCTTCCCAATCATTTTCATCATTTCCATCTCAGAGACCAGGTCTGAAAGGTCCTTGTCTGTGGCATCATCTGCAGAAAGCAAGAGAGGACGAAAATGAGTGTTTTGTTGAGCATTTAATACAGTTGTGGCATAGCCATGCAAAGACTGATGGGGAAAGAATATGCAAAATGTGTCATTCTTTGTTTTTGTTTTATTTTGGGAAGAAGTCTCAAATTAAGAACAAAAACTATCACACACACACACAAAATTGTTCAAAAAGAAAAATGGAATAAATGGAGACAAATGCTCATATTTAAATCAACAATATCGTTCATCTTCTGTTTCATCCTGATGAATATTAAAGAAAAAAAAGCCAGTTTGGATACTTGGATTCATTTTCTTGCACTGTATCCCCTGTATGGCAAGGGGGTGGAACTAGATGATCTTTAAAGTTCCCTTCCAACCTAAGCCGTTCTATGATTCTGTGATTGCTTCCCTCTCTTAAGTCCAGGGGCTTAGAGTTAAGGATGCAGGAACGTCAGAGCTGGGATGGGGGACAGTGGAAGGAATGTATTTTTCTGCATGGAAAACTGTACATTTTCTACAGAAGTAGAAAAATGGGGGAAAATCTCCTCAAATGAATGCTTTGATTTGGAGAGATGGAAATGTTCCTGCTTCCAAAAACAACTTCAGAACGGACTGAAAGAAATCTAAAGAATCTTCTTCTGATAAGAAATATTTTTGTGTAAAAAATGTCACCCTGTTTAAGCTCAGACCTGGGCTGCACACTGCCAGAGCGTCTGCCCTGCCTGTTCCTGCTGAACTCCTGGAACTCCTGGTGATTTTGTCTATGCATGGGGAAGAGGGACTCCTATGGAGGTGTCCTGTGCGTTCCCCATTTTGGGCTCCCTTTCACCTCTTGGCAGTTTTGGATTGAGTTTATTCAGCGAGGGGGCAGAATGAGTTTGGCAGCTGAATTTCTGTAAACTCCAGCTGAGTTTGTTGCATAAGCTTTTGCTACAATAGCCAGTGTTGGTTATGGGGGGAGTAAAGAGCAGACTGGTTCCTGGAGCTGGCTGGAAGTGAAGGTGCTTCCCCTCCTTCTCTGTGATCATATTACCCCTTGGCAGCGAACTGGGTTAATTCCCGTTCCCTTCTCCTGATGGGATTTACACCTTTACATCCTCTCCAAAGAGATAGCCCTCACCCTGAGGCTACGTGGGTGAAACGGAAGAGTGGCTTTTCTTGCTTTCTTCCATTGGATCTGTTTGTGTAAAAGACTTAAAAGACAGAGGAAGAGAGGAAACCCCAGCGCAATATGATGCTCCGCCATCCACAGACTCCCCATACCTTTTAACATCTTGACAGCCACAGTGATGGCCTTGTTTGGCTTGTCTTTATCAATTCCAATTGCTTCCGCCATCACCACTTGGCCAAAACAGCCCTCACCAAGCGGCTTCCCCAGGGTCAGGCTGGAGGGAGGAACAAGCAGGTGTGTTAGCAGGTGCTGGGGAGGTGACACTCCCAGGAGGCATGGGGACCCTGCCGGTGGGTTTGACTGACCGAGAGCGTGCCAATTCCCACTTGGGATCTGGAGGCAGTTCCAGCTCAGAGACGTTGGCCAGCATCGCCCCATCGCTGGACGAGAGACGTGTGATCCGGACCAGGGGCGTGTTGGAATTCATGGAAGAGTTGGACTCCAACGACACCTGCTTGGGTAGAGCAAATTAAGTGTTATTGCCAACTGTATCCCAAGCAGGTGGGAATGTGCTCAAGATGGGGGGTTTTGAGGTAGCTCTGTCCACTGATGCCTTTCTGGTAATTTCTATATGGGAAATGCCCCCCACCCTTGCAAAACTGTGCTGGACTCGGCACACATGGTCAGATTCTTCACTGGTGGAAAGCAGGCACAGGTCAGCCAGGACTCTCCTGCAAAGAAGACTCTTGGCAGCTGTGATAAAACCCATTAATTTGCTCTGTCTGCTTCCACACACGTGTCTGGGTGTGCACATACAGGCTATGGGGTGACTTCTCTTCTGGCATAGTAACCACCCACCACATGCTTGAAGTCAAAGCTGGGACATCTGTATACTTCACTATGTGTTTTTACGCAGTGCCTTTTGCTCCAGCCCCTTTGCAATTACATGTATCAGAGCATCTCTAGCTGCATGGAGAAAGAGGACCCTCATGCACTTCTATGAAAATGGTTTCCAGTTTGCCAGTGACCTCAGTGAAAACAGCTCTTGCTCCCCAGATTACTCCTCTAGCATGATCAAACTGCTCCCCTGCAAGATCTGCTTTCTGTGACATCCACAAGTGCGCTGCGAGCACTGGGAGCTGCTCATGAACCTGAGGCAGCTGCCACCAGCTATTGCTCCACTGGAACGAAAACAAATGAATAAAAGGGCAATAAACTCCTACACTGCAGCCAACTTATGTTGCTCTTGGGCAATGTCCTTCTGGTAGAGTTTCTCACCTATAAAGAAAATGTCAAGGGGAAAAAAAAAAAAAAAAAAGGAATGACCATACGGGGGAATAGGAATCTTGTATCTACTTTCTGTTACCTGTCTCTTGAGTGGAAATTTGGAGACTTTCTGTACAGTGGTGGTGTTCATGGCTTTTTTGTTTGGCATTTTCATCCTGCAGATAATCACAGTGACCAGCACCAGGATGAAGAGGACTAAGCCAGTGCCATAGCTGAGAATGCCAGCGTACACTGAGCCCGAATCATCCATTTCCATCAGCTCCTCTGCTGCAGGGCAACAAGAGATAGCGGTCAGGTAGGGCCAGCGTTGCCTGCCCACAACCACACACACACACAGCACAAAGAATCTGGGGAGGACCGGCTCATTCACGCAAACTTTCTGAACAACTACAGTGAGGCGACCCTCCTAGGCCAGTGGTTTTCCACATGCAGCTGCAGCTAAAATATCATGTTGGTTTGCCTTTTCCTGGGATAATTTTACTGTCTTTTGACGTAATGCTGTAGAGCCTTCAGCCCACAGGTTGAAAACCACTGCTCTAGACTGCAGGCACCTTCATGCGTCTGTCCCTCTGAACCACATCTTGCTTTCCCCACACATCCAAACCATGTCATGGGGTGCCTTGGATGTACAAGGATTGCGGGATGAGGCTTCGCTGCTCTTTGCTGATCTGGCCCCTCCAGTGTGTGCATCTGGACCTCATGTGAGGATCTCCATCAGATCAGTGCCTCTGAAGGAGGTCCTCTGAAGGACCAAGGGGCTCAAAGGGCACCCAGGGGTAATGCATCACAAAAGGAAAAGCTCTTACGAGAGACATCTATACAATTATTTTGTGAAAATTCAGTCCTGTTGGAGGGTATGGCTTGGAGAGGTGGCTGAGCCAGGAGGGCGATGGCATGAGTCCACCAACACATTTTTAGGACCAGCAAGGCTCAGATGCAATTCTCAACTTGTTCCCTTCAGGACAGGCACTTTGTTCACTTCAGGACACAGGAGGGGCCATGATGGAACCAGTTTTCTGTCCCCTAAAGGTAGATCAGCATCAGAGGAACAGTCAGCAGTGGAAAACTTTACAATGAAGTCATGCCAGCATGGTTAGCTTGCTAATGTCTCATTTAAAACCACACTTTGTAGGCAGTGGGAGCTTTTCCACTGGCAGCAGCAGGCTCCAAATCAAGTCTTTGTTGTCCTGGATACACATGGAGAAAGAGCCATGGGTGACCATACAAGTTGCACTAGCACATATGAGCCCGTGTGCCAGGCGATGATCTCTTCCTATGGGGAGGGGTTTCCAGATCTCTTGGGATCACAGCATCTCTGCTCCACTTCCTCCCTTAGCAAGGGCAGAGGTTCACAAGCAGAGGTTTCCCAGGAGGGCTGGACCCTGCTCCTCCTTCACTGTGCTTCGGAGCCTGCTGCTGCACAGATGGCTGCCCTTCTCTATGACTGACTTCATTATAAAATTCAGGTGATTTTCTTCCTTCCCATTTTAATTTGCTTAAATAGGAAGTGTGGGTTCATACATTTTAAAAGCAATCTAATGGTTGAATGAAATAGGATGAGGAGATTCTTAAATGACAGAGATATTAGTATTCTAACCAAATTAAGTGATTTCTGATCCAGTGGATGGCAGAAGCAGAAACAAGATCAGATCAGCTATTTCAGAGCTGGCAAATAAACAGAGAAAAAAAGACCAGCAGATCCTACCTGCAGAGGGTCAGGCATGGAGGAAACCCTCTTCAGCTCCAGGAGAAATGTTTAAGACCAAATCACCCGCACAGATAAAGTCAAGATTAGAGATGCCAAAGTTCCTGGTTGCTAAACACATCTCAAGACAGATGTGTTTGTGAGATAGGCGTAAGTGTGATCTACAACTGGGTGAGCCAAACTGGGGGGTTTTAGGTGCCTTTTCACAAAGGACCTACAAAACATACTTGAAGGCTGTTGCTGCACCTTTTGCAAGGCACAGCACCCACTCAGCTTCCACGTGAACACTGCTGGTGCTTTCCTGGGCTGTCCCCATAGCTAGAGACAGATCCTGCAGGTGAAGGCACAGCCTTGAACTCTTTTTGAAGGCAGATCTCTCCTGTTGCATATTCTGTGCTGACTTCACTGTCAGTGAGAGCTTTGCACATGAAAGGATCACAAAATTGAGGTCAGTCTGGCCTCAGATTTCAAGTCTACAACAGCTTTCATCGTTTTCAGCTGGGGCATTTGGTGCCCTGGGAGCTAGAGGAGGGGACAGGTGTACTCATACCAACCAGCTGTGCATCTGATTTTAGGTTGAGATATGAGGCTGAACGGAAAGGTTTCTCCATAAAATGATCCACAGTACATGCCAGGTTTAGATGCCTTGGACCATCTGATGAGGAGTTTCTTTCTCCCACTGAGTACACTGGCAGCATATGAAGCCAAAGTGTCTATTTTGGTACCTAACAACAGCCTCCTAATGCAGAGGCTGTGAACACCTCAGGTTAGCACCATCTAAGAAGATACAGACCATTCTGTATCATTACTGCAATAAGAATTTAAATCCTGGGATGAAATGATTGGACTAGATGATCTTATGGTTGGACTAGATTATTTTAGCGTTCTTTTCCAACCATAATGACTCCTGTGATTCTAGGAAATGCAAAATCTGCCAGCTGTGAGTATGCAACAGGGGTCTTCTGCTGTGCCAATTTGCCACCGGCAAAGCAAATCGCAGAGGGGGCCCTCCCTGGGTAACATGTCTGCAGGAACTTGGCATCTCTAAAGCAAATGTCAGAGCACCCTGGAGAGGGAAGGAGAGGCCAGCACAGAAGGAAATACCTGGTAGCACCGTCAGCCAAGCAGAGTGATGTGAGAACCCAATAGAATTCCCTGCGAGACAAGTATATTCCCCAGCATCCTCAAAAGTAACATTTCGCAAGTACAGAATCTCTAGCTCCTTATCCGTTGTGTTAACACCTGCCGTCTACAGGGGAAAAAAAACACACACATATAGAAAGAGGGAAAACAAGAGAATAAGCCACATTCCCAGCAAGTGTGAGGACACCACAGGCAAATTTCAAAAGCAGATTAAAGTGTTTGTCGTCGTTGCTGTTGTTTTTCTATTGGCCCATCTTCCACATATATTCACTCATTCCCCTCTGCAACCTGCAGTCAAAAGCAAAAAAGTTCCCTTCACCAGGTTCTTACTCTGTCCCACTAAAGAAGCATGCAAGCAAAAGCATCCAAATGAAAAATTGCCCCTACAATATGACTGCCTTTGGTTAGTAGGGTGAGTACAGGGTGGGAGAGAGAGAAAGTAATGGGGAAAGATGAGAGGAAATAAGACAAGAGGGGAGGGGTGGTGGGGAAAGACTCAAGTGCTGATCAGATAAACATACGAACGTTGAATTCATTGAAGAATATTGCATTGTCCATTTTTTTAGAATTATTTTCAGAACGGGCATTTCAAACCCATTCTCCAACCTTTGACACTGCAGTACCACTGATCACAAGAAGGTGTCAAACCCTCCAGGGGTGCAACAGCTGCAGTCACACCAGAGAGCTCACCATGCCGTGCAACTCTCTGCTCGATGTGTTTGCTTGTACAAGCCAATGTACAACTTATTTCCCAATTACTTCTCCAAGGGACAGAAGTCAGTCCATAATGACTATATCAGTTCTGGAGGCAAAAACCTTGCAACAGCTTGGTTTTCCAGGGTGCTGAACGTCACAGGTCATTAGCATGCAGTTCTGTTATCAGCACTCAGTTGAAAGGAAAGGAAAGGAATAAAAGCATGAAGGATTGATAGCAAAATTTGACAGTCATTTTATTGTGGGAATTTTTCCATGGCAATTGCTGTATAGGCGTTACATTCTTGTAAAAAAAAAATAGCAAGAAAATAAGATAAAGCCATTCATTGTCAGTTGACAGGGTGTAATACAAAATGAATAGTAATTTTAATCACTAGCTTCTTAAAATGTTATAGCTCATTCTTGCAGTTGCCAGGGCCTTGGGACAGAGTCTGTGGTTTACCTGGTTTTGGTTTGCGAATGTGGAGCCAAAATGGCTTTTCGGCTATGCCTACGAAATTGTTGGCTCTACACAGATATTCTCCTTCATCTTGTTCTGTCACATTGAACAGATTTAGGTTAGCATCGGCTTCAGCGTTTTTACTGATCCAAGACTGCAGGAATAGACAGAAACCTGAACTTCAGTAAACCAAACAATACATTACATTAGCTAGGATTGACTGTTCAAGCCTACTTTCCTTGTGGCTGTAGCAACATCCCCACATCACCCTGTGGTGAACAACCGACCCAGGACCCGGGTGAAGAGAAGGCCCCAAACCACACACAGGTCACCCTCCTGCCCTGCGCTGGTGTTCCTGCTGCTGGAACATGCCATTTCTTCCCAAAACAGAACAGTTTCCCACTCTCCATCTGATAGTAAAGACCCTACAGCAGTTCCTTAATAACTCTGCAGACAGGAGCACCAGAGAAAGGGCTTAAGCAGAGATTTGTGTTTGCAACCCGGCTAGGCAAATACTGTTTCAATTATCAGATTCCAAAATAGAATTTGGAAACAAAATATAAGCAGTGGCGGTCTGAAACTCGCTGCTGACTTTGCCTTTCAGAAATTAGCTGTAATTTTTTCCACTGCTTATAGGAGCCTCTTCTTTACTAAATAAAGTGGCGCACATAAATCAAACAAACTTCGGACTGTTAAGCAGGGTTTCATTTCTCTTCTTCCAAGCTGCCACAACTGCACATCAGTTTGTTTCTAAACAGTTGTTTGTATTTTGCTTGAAGCAACTATTTTGGGTGGCCTCAGTACTAGCTTGAGGAAAGTCTAGAAAAGTATCAGCTTCAGTCCTGGAAATGAAAATAAACCGATTGCATTTCTCAGTTTTGTTCTTATGCTCTCCAGCCCCACCTCAGTGCTTTCCATTTTCAGGGCCTGATCCTGCCAATGTGGCTCTCAGTCCATTAAAATCAATGGGGCTGACAGATCTCATAGGTTATTGGAAGCCCAACCCAAAGGTGGCATCAATGCGGAGCTGCCATGCCCACGCCTGATGGCAAACACCACTGGGTTTGACCTGATCTCATCTCTCAGGCTCACATGCTGCAAGGTCTGTCTGTCCTGACCAGCGGGGAAATGCGCCTGCCTGCTGTTGCTGCGTTGTTTATAATTAAACCAGGCATGTTTCAATGCAGAATGTGCAATTTAGCCTTTGACAAAGCCTGGGCACTGTGCTGCCAGCCTCCCTTCAAAACTGGAATGCATTTAGTGTTCTTCTGCAAAGAACAAGGGCTCGCCTTTGATCACAAATGAGCCCCAGCTTTCAGGAACTGGCGCAGGTGATGGCTTGGTTTTGTTGAGCTGTTTGAAAAATGGGTTGAAAGTACAGCATTCAACTTATCCATCTGGTCTGGGGTGGGTTTTGTCCTCAATTTAGATTTATGGAGAAATTTCATGTGCTGGGCATCTCTCCTTGCCTTGATGGAGACCAGGATGTTCCTCCTATACAAACTGCCCCATAGCAGCTCCAGTACATCTCCCAAAAACAGGAGGGAAGGGCAGGCTTGATAAAAAAGCCTTATCTCCCTGCAGGCACCATATTACTGGGCAGTGCGGGGCCCTTTCTCAAGAAGCTGTGGTCAGAAGGGCCGATACCAGGACCCTGCAGCATGGCCAGGATCACAGAATCACAGAATGGCTAAGGCTGGAGGAGACCTTAAAGATCAGCCAGCTCCAACCCCCTGCTGTGGGCTGGCTGCCCCTACCAGCTCAGGCTGCCCAGGGCCCATCCAACCTGGCCTTGAGCACTTCCAGGGACGGGTCAGCCACAGCTCTCTGGGCAGCCTGTGCCAGGGCCTCACGACCTCCTGAGTACAGAACTTCTCCCCAACATCTAACCTAAATCTCCCCTCTTTTTGTTTAAAGCCATTAAAGAGGATCCTGCCTCAAAGCAACTGCACTGTATGACATAAGGGCAATGAGTCCATGCAGCCAAAGGACTGGCCAGAAGATGACAGCAAGATCATCTTTAGTTTTGAAAAAAATAAACACATACACCCCTCCAAAAAAACTAAAGAATCTCTGCAAGGCTGGGCCTGCTACAGCTCTGTGGAGGCCCAGGACTGGCACACAAAAGATGCATCCCAAAATGGAAATGCTCCGTGCCCCAGTGTCGATGCCGGCATTAACACAATTCAAAGCATTCCTGATTAACCAGAAGTAGTAAATAGGCGTGTGCTGGTCCTATTCAGCAAAAATAAAACCAAACAAAACTTCTGCTTTTAAACGCCTGCCTGTGCTCCCCTTCGAGGAATGCGTCCACAGAAGAAGAGGTATTTGGCAATTCTAATTACCTAGCCACCCCGGTGCCGCTTCAACGTAATTTTAAAACGCTATTTATATGGACTATTTATATGTTCTCTGCCACAGCAAAATGGGAGCTTGTGCTTGTGACACAAGGCACTGTTCGCAGCAGCTCTGCGAACTTCCAAAAGGTACCACTTTATCCCACGGGGACCACACACGGAGCTCAGAGACTATGCGAGATGGCATGTGACACAGGCAGCTATTCAGAGCGTGGTGCTGGGCTGTGAAACCAGGGGGAAATTCAAATATGCATAATTCAAACACATTTGGAAACGCAGACAGAAAATAAAAAGTTTTATCAACTTGTGAGAAGCGCCTGCTGCCAATCCTGAAGAGCTGTCTCCAGCCATTTCTTCCAACCAAGCTGTTATTTCAATCTGTGTAATTATTTCCAGGGTCTCTGGCTTTTATTATCATGTATCTGGCTGAGTTACAGTTTCGTAGATGCTGTCTGATAAGTTTTTTTTGGTTTTGTTTTTTGTTTTTGTTGTTGTTGTTGTTTTTTAAAAATCTTCATACAAAGAGAAAGAAGGGTGTACGCAGCAGGATGTGCACAGGAGATGTCCATGAGGACAACCTCAGCTCTAAGTTGCAGGGACAGAAACCATTTCCAGAAACAGAAAAATTGGATTTGGCCCTATTTTAATACACATAAGCACAGGATGCCTTCAATTATCAAACAAAAAGAGGGGCAGGGGGGCTGCAAAGTCCAATGTTTTTTTCCCTACTTTTATATCTGCACTGGTTCAGGAGAAACCAGACCTGCTGGCTTTGTTCTGCTCACAACCTGGAAACTCCCTTTCTAGAAAGCATTTGCAAAGTGGAGTTTTACTAAGAGAGTTTTTGCTCAATAAAGTATAGGCTTTCCTGAGCACGGATAACAGCACCGCTCACAAATGTTCATGGCTGGAACAAGGCTCTCTTGGCTCTCAGGTGCTGGGATCTGAGCATTATTTAGTACATGTGCGTTGCAGTGTACTTACTTGGAAAAGGAAAGAATGTGTTTTAGTTGGGAGCCTTTCATTTTAATAAGCCCTGAAAATACCTCCACTGAAGCAGTAAAAAAGGGTTATTTTTACAATTTTAGGTCAAATACAATCTGACAGCTTCCCTTTTATAATGCTGCATTTCTCACAGTTGCCTCAGCCCTTGCAACTACTTCGCTTATCTGTGCCACTACAGTAGTTGTGTTATCTCTGGCAAACAGAAGAGTCTGGAACATTGACATTAGGACATTTTTGCTGTACCCCCTCCAAAAGCAGAGTATTCCACTGCACAGCCTTGAAGGAAAGAACAATCCCAACAGTTGTCCTTGGCTTATTCTCATTATTTTTTTCTCACAGACATGAAACAATCATATAAACTGAAACCCGGAGCTCACAAAAATCTGATTTAAATAATAAACACCCTTCTAGGAACTGTGGCATTGAGCATACTCTGTCAAGAGTTTCTGGTTCGCATTGCACTGCTAGTCTAGGCCTTATTTATGAACATGTCTATAAAGTTTTATGGCTTCCATTGATGGCAAGCACCTTTACTCAGTGCTAATCCCTTTTGCCACAAGACAGTGGGCTTCTTTGAGAAGTAACCCCACAATGCAGTTGGTCTCTCTAACACTAAGACCAAGGCAGAGGAAGGGTTGCCCTGACAGTAAAAAGAAGGAGCGAGCACCAACCTTCAGCACTGTGACGTAGGGCGTCCCATCGGGTCCATACTTGCTGCCGTTGACTTCCACGTGTTTCAGCCACTGGATATGAGGCTGGGCATCGCTGTAAACCTTGCAGTGAAATTCCACATTGCTTCCAACCACCACGGTCTGATTGGCAGGGAGTCCTGCTTGCAGGATTGGTCGGTGGGGTGACCGTTCTGAAAAATGTAGGAGAGGGAAATGTGAACTCATCCATTCTTCTTCCATCTAGGACTCCTCTCTGCATCCTTCAGTGCTCATCATGGGAAGAGACAACACTGCTCAGTGGTAGCAGCGCACAGTGATCTGGCAGGAGTTGTTCCAGATGGGGAATCTCCTTGCTTTTTAGCGGAAAGGGTGCAGATTGGGAGTGTCATCCCAGGTGTCCTGCCCACCTCACCAGACAGTGCTCCACAAGCCAAACGAGGAGGAACTTTGAGGAACAGAGTAGGAATCTCAGCCCCACTCACACCATTCCTCTCTGGCCCTTCTCTAGACCTTCTAAGTAATTTATTCATCACAATCTGAGACTGAATTGCTGGTCAAAAGAAGGATTTCTCTTGGCTCCAGTTACTGGGGAAAGAAAACAAGCTCCTGCTTCCTGCATCCCATCATACTCCTGTTCACCATCACCACAGATCAGCTGCCAAGGGAAAACAGTGAAATCTCACCTAAAACATCAAGCTGGTATGTGTGCCTAATATTGCCGTATTTGTTCTCCACAACACAGGTGTAGTTTCCTCGATCTGACGGCACAACGCTCTCCATCACCAAGCTCCACTGCTGGTGTCGCAACTGGAAGGAGAAATCAAACCATCAATCCCATGGTCAAGTGTTATCATCACCAGACCCTACAACTCAGTGAGCAATCAGTGAACTTTTGGATTCTCAGCCAGTGTGAATGGACCCCAGAGCTGGCCTGAACATCACAGGTACCCATTTCGAGGAGCATCGAAAAGCTTACTTTGAAAAGGAATTAAGACCAATGCATAAACAGCCCCAACAAAACGTAACACACTGAGGACCTGTAGATGCTTCCAAAATAATAACAGCAATGAAACCTGCTGACATCTGCACTGGATGTGGCACCTCCATTAGAAAAATGAATTTAGAAGGCATCCGTTCAGATAGCTCTGATGTGCTTGTCCCCTTTGCCAGACCACTCAGGTCCAGAGACTTCATCAGCTCAAAACACTGCACTCTTGTCTGCAGATCTTTACTAATTGCTACATAACCCATAAAGATAGCTAAGATAACAATAAAGATCATACTTCTCACAGTACCTCTAACATATTTTGAACATCTATGCTATGGGGACAGCATGGCCGTCAGAACAGAAATGGCTGACTACAACTGAAATAGTCCCACATATTTTCTGTCTAGAACTGAGGAGAAAATATGCCCAGCCTCAAGTCTGGTCTGTCCTTCTCATTTTGCACTAAGCCTTTATGCTAGTTGTTTTTCTGAATGTGATTTATATCCAGAGTTACTGGCTGTTCTGCAGCAGAAGAGAAAGCAGAACCCATGTCTCCAGTCTGACCCACTGCCCTGCACTCCTGGACAGAATGTTTGTTTCTAACAAGTGCAGAGGAAATAATGGATATGGAAAGTAAATCTTGAATTAATACAGAAAGCAACCAACATAAACAAAGATGACTTCAAGATGCACAGTGTATAAAAGCTCTCCAAATCTCTGGGTATTCATTTGATGCCTTCTGCCACTCTGAGCAGAACATTTATCTTTATTAAACATTGTGGAGGTGACTCCAAGGACACAGAAGCTGGAGATTACAATAATGGTGTGCTACAGAATGTCAAAGGCTCATGGAAAAAACAAGGATGTAATTACTCCTGGAGTTTCCTCGCTGCAGCAGGTGAACTCAAATATGAAGCTATTTAACCTCTTTTGCTACACATAAATTGCATCCACATGCTTTCCTTTAAAGAGCCAAGTTGCAATTAAAAGCAGAATTTTGGAAAGAGAAGGTTTGGAGTCATACAACCAAACAGCCTAAACAGCTTGTTTAGCAAAAAGCCCTTCTGACAAAGCCCCTTGCTTTGTACATCTCTATGTTCCTGGGAATAGTAGTGCTGAGAATCCTGCTTTTCAGATCCGTGAATGTAAGATTTCTGTTCATTTCAGCATCGGTCAGGCTGGGTGGGGCTCTGAGCACCTGATGGAGCTGTAGATGTACCTGTTCAATGCAGGAGAGTTGGACTAGATGACTTTTAAGGGTCCCTTCCAACTCAAATGGTTCTGCGATTCTATATATGTAGCAGGAGGCTATGGCTATAGTATTCAGAGCAGCTGTGGTTGTTGCAGATGTCCAGCCGTACCCTCTGCCCACCCAGAACGGCACATACAGAGCTCAATGCAGAACCAACATTTCACATTTTGTAAAGTAACATCCCACTTGGTTCATCTCTAACAGTGCTGTTACAGGGCAATAAGAGCTGTAAGGGCTGAACCCTGAGTTCACATCTGAACGTACCAGACTATCAAGAAAGTTTGAATGCAAATTTGTGGCTGCTTAGTAGCTTATTTCCATACTGGTTTGTCTCTTAGTTGTATCTAAGTACTTCTTTTAATCCACTCTTCAGCACTGCATTTGCCTATGAAACCCCAAGGAGATACTCCAAGGAACTGGGACTCCAGACACCTGGCTAACTCCCTAGTCTAAAATGTATTATAGAACCACGTCCATATTAAGTCTTTTAGTTAGCATGTCTTGTATTTACTTTCAAGGCTCTTCTTATCACTGGGTTTGTGACAGGGACTTTGGACTCTGAACAAAGATCTGAACCTGGGGGCACAAACTCTGGGATAAAACTCTTCTAGAAGCAGTACAGCTTTTTCAAGGTCTAGATGTAATGGATAATGATTTAGTGCAGCTATTAATCAAGTCGGTGAGATACTAAAAATCCCTCTGGTTTATTTGGTGTTGTCACTCTTGGCTTCTTGTGAAACAAACATTTGCAGACACACTTGGAAACTGAGTGAGTGTTTGCCAGACTGGTATGCAAGTCAGTGCAATGGTCTGGGGAAGGGATAATCTCCTACCTCCCCTCCCCCTGGATCTTTCCTTCTAGGGTCATTTAACACACACAAGCTTACAATATTAGAGATTCCAACAAGGATTTAATCATTAATGCTCTTTGGGAAATTTCATATGATAAGTCATATGAATTTCTTTCCTCTACTAGTTAAGGATGAACTGTAAGAAGCCCAGTTTAACCCAGGCTTCATGTTTTCAACACTTGCCCTTCTCTCTTGCAGACTTTACAGGGGGCTCTGACAATCATACAGGATCTAAATGCCATTTGCAAGAGGTAGAAGTGAAACAGTGGTCAACTTTCAACTGCTGACCACAGACCTTTCATAATCAATGTTTAAATTCTTTCGCACGTTGAGAACAAATGAAAAAATTCCCAGCTCAAAGATTTCTGGGTTAAGACCAGATCTTGAGATGAAGCAAGACAACCAAACTCTGCCAGACCTGGATATTGCCCATTGTTTTCAAGCTGCCTAATCCTGTTATGAAGCTAAGTTGTAGCAGGGAATTTAAATCTTAAATACATGAGATATTGAGCAGGTTTTCAACTTCTTCTTCTGGTTCAAATCTCAGCTGATATCTATCTGTATATTTATATTGGATGAGATTTACATTAGACTACTTACAGCTAACTGTGGCTAAAGAGCAAAAGCAAGCAAATATGAGAAGGAAAATTACAGAGAGAGAAAGATGTCTTTATATCGTGAAAGGGACAAAGAACTGTAACTAGACAAAAAGCTTAAACCAATCTTCCTGTAATTGGCCTGACCTTGCCTTCAACAGCTCTTTAAGCATTAGCCTGTTGCTGGAAGGTGCCCCTAGAGAAACAAAGCACAGTGATGCCAAAGACTCACTACCATGTTGCAGAGGATGAAATGTGTCAATTTAAACTCAAGGATAGATTAAAACCACTGGGAAGCGGGTAGGGGAATAGCTTTCAGCTTTACATTTTATTCTGCAGGCATAATTTAGTGCAGCTGATGTCACATAGTTTTGTAAAAAGCCGTTTAAACAGCGCACGCAAGCCTGAAAACACTTCATGATGATCCTTGCAGCACACAATTAGTAAAAGATGCTTGTGCTTCATAAATGCTTTCTGCTGTAAGACTGCTTGCGGACAGGAGCTGCTTCCCCACATTTTTGTTCTCCTTATATTTTCAGATCTAAAACCGAGCGTGTCCTGAGCCTCATCCAGGCTGGAACTGGGACAGGGCTGAGGAGGGACCTTCAAAGGCTTCACTGAAACAACCACAATGGGCTCTTTCAGGAATGGGCCTGAGCTAACAGGAAAGAAACAGTCCGAAAACGGTGGGGAGGGAATGCTTTTTCAAATCCTTTTCTGGTTTCTGGAGACCTGCACGCTCCACATGCCGAGCCCCTTTCAGAGTTACAGATGTGGTAAGCATCAGCACAGAGCTATTTAAGGTACTGGTGAAGGTGCCTTCTGAAAAATCCCCTTCTTCCCTCAGAAGTAGCTCAGAGAGATGCCAGGGCTGGCAGAGTGCAAGCTGAAAATAATTGCTCGAGTCTGATATTATTACATCCAGCTATCGCCAGCTGTATTCTCCCCAAAAATGTCTTGACTGTGACCTTCAGGGGACAAAGAAACAACAGAAAAATTGTAGCAGCTGATTTTCTAGTTAAAATCCTCTTATTTGTCATATACTGTAGCAAGGAAACTTCTGGATAATTGAATCGCTTGAGTGCGCTGGGTTTTGCTGTGCACTCAAGCCAGAATATTTTCCAGAACACTGTATGGTAGAAAGGAAAGAGGAAGAAGGAAGAAACCAAGGAGCAGATTGCTATTAGTATGGATACATGGGGATCCAACACTTGATCGAGGGTCAATGATTTATACCACAAGTATATTAATGACCACCAGCACAACTGTCCACTCCTCTGGTGAGGTCTTTCCTACATCTTCAACAAAGGCTCAGTCATTTCTCCTTGGAAAATGGGAGTAGCTACAGCTTGGTCATGCACAGTGTACTGGGCGAATCTCCATAAAAAAGGATGGAAGCTCCTGCTCCTACTTTCTCATTACTGTCCACAATGCACCCAATACACTAATCCTTTTTTTATCTAATCCATTACTAGCCAATGTAGACAAACTCACAGGCAACTAGTCTTGAATCCCAATGGACAGCAGCCCTATCTAACACTTCCACGTCGAGCAATTGCAAGGACTGCCAGAAATGCCTTTCCCAGCACAGCTGGCACCATGCTCTTCCACCAACGTTCATCACAGCAAAACACCACTCCCTACAGTCAGTAGAAAAATTCTGATAGAGACCCAAGCCGAGGCCTTACCTTGATGCCCCCAATCCTGTGCTCTCCCTTGAACTCTTTGCCATTCTTCAGCCAGTAGATGGTGGGAGTTGGGTTTCCACCAGCTGGACATCGGAAACGAACGGTGTTGGCGGCAGGAACTGCCAGCAGCTTCTTCTCCATCTTATCTGGCCGGGTCCAGAAGGGGACACCTGAGGAAAAGAAGACAAGCTGAGAAAGCCCATTTCTGCAGTAGAGGATATCAGCTGCTGAGCAGATGCGTTTGAGAGGCTTTGGCATGTGCGGAGTGACAGTTAAATTGCTACCTGCTGCAGTTAAGATAAATGACACAGAAATGCTTTCCAGCTAAATGACTCTTATGTACGTAGACAGGGTGTTTGCATTTTAGGTCTGTGATGAAAGGTTCACGACCAGGTTCTTGTCTTGGTAATGCTGGTATAAATCTAGAGTAGCTGCTTTTAAATCAACAGGGAGGGTGCTATCAGAGTGAAGATCTAGCCTTGGTGTGTAAAAAGATACAGATGTACCACTGGGACAATAGTAGCCAAGAAGCATGAACAGCCGAAAGATGTTGGAACTGTAAAAACAGAGAGCAAGAGAGCAGAGAAAAAGAATTAGCTGAGTGCTTTGGAAAGTTTTGCTTCTCGCTGAGCACAAACGTAGTACAGCCTCCTTAAGGGAAGGAAAGGGAAAGAAGCCAGTGCCAAACTGGTTTATCACGTTTATGTTCAGAAAGTTCAAGTGATTTTAGTTTTAAAGATTCATGTTACCTTTGAACAGGGATAAGTTTTAAAATACCAGTGTTAGCATGAGATACTTTTATAATCTGCCTAAAGTACAGCAATGTTTCTTGGCATCGTTACAAACATTACATATGAACTCCAAATTAGGGCAGCAGCGGCAGCAAACTTATTATACTGGAAAGAAAGACAGAAAGAAAGACAGAAAGGAAGAAAGAGAAAGCTTTAAAAACAAGCTTTCATTTCTGTTTAAGGAAGCAGTGCAGAGCTGAGCTTGCGATCTTCCCATGCCATGGTGAGGCACCTGCAGCTAAAGCCAAAGGGAAATGGAGGCATATGGTGTTTACTTTGCAAAACAGCAAAGAAACTCCACCTCAGTGAAGCCCCCCTTCATTACAAGATGTGCAAGGTCTTCTCTCTCATTTCAAGCCTCTCTGAGATGCAACCAAGCTCTTCACTTTCTCAGGAGCTCCCCAGTGCAGTAGGCCCTGACATGTTTGGCTCCATGGGACCCATCCTGTTGTGACTCTAGGTAAGCCAATGGTGATCCCTGCCTTGAACTAGACAAAAAAGGCATGACAAACATTGTTCATACATCACCGCACTCTGCATTCCCAGGAATGAACAAGGGTTTTGAAAGCCTTTGACAAACATGACTGAATGAAGCAGGCCTGACCAACATCAGAGCTTCCCAATGGATTCCATTCATTGAATCACAGAATTGTTTGAGTTGGGAGGGACCCTTAAAGGTCACCTACACCAAATGCCCTGCAATGAACAAGGACACCTACAGCTCCATCAGGTGCTCAGAGCCCTGTCTAGCTTCAGCTCCAAGGATGCTGCAGGCAGGCTCATACAGCTCAGCTCCAAAATTCACCATTTTGACACCTGCTGATGCATTCCATGTAGCCTGGTTTCCCTTTGACATCTGGGTGTGTTGCTCCTGTGTCTTATCCGCTTTCACATTGCTGTAGTCAGGCTGCTGGACATTGGTGCCTAGGTAGCGTCACAGCCATGCCAGGGGGGAAAATTCAGTATTAAGGGTTTTCATTTGCCCTCAGACTGCCTCACACAATGTGTCATGAACCCCACCAGTCACCTGAATGCATCAAAGGAATGTGGGCATGGGGACAGACCCGTCCCTGTCCTTCTTCCTGCTATTTTTCATTGGAATGCTTCCTTTTGGCAGTGCACCCTGAATTCCTGGGGACTTCACACACAGAGTGGGTTCGGGGAGAGGCCAGGCGCTGATGGAGATGTCCCCATGCACTGCTGTGGAGGAGAGTAGCTCTACAAGCTCTTCCAGCCATCAGACTCGATGATCCTTACGAGTTCCTTCCAACTCATGTTATGCTACTCGCTGTTTTACTGAGCATCCAGGGATCTTCTCCAAATGGGCTCCTGTCATTAGACACGGCTTCTTCCCCAAGTGCATCTCTGCCATTTGGGTCCTCACCCACGTGATTCAGGGCTTGCAGGGCTCAGCACCCACAGATTAACACACCAATAGGCGCATAGCACATGTCAAGCTGGAACTGGCAAGAAGTGCCAAGGCATTCAGAACAGTGCCTTTGTTCTTCCCCTCAGGAGTAGCAAACAAAACATCAGCACTCGGTTTACTGTGCCCCCAGAGTCCTTTCATCGCTGCTTTTTAAAGGGGGCGAAAATTTTGTTTAACTCTTCTTTTCACACAAAGCTTGCAAAGTTCCAGAGAGCTTTGGGAGCAAGAAAGAATGGAAGACAGCAAAAAAAAAAATTTTTTTTTGAGCTGCTTGCTCTGAGTTAATGACAAGCAATGATTCTGCATGTGCAGGTGTGAAAAAAGGGACCCGTAAAGACTGTCGCCAGCCCTTTCCCATCATCAAGCACTAAGCCTGCCAGTCCGTTTTGTTCGTCAGACACCGGCCACCCATCCACCTGGAATGACCAATTAAAAAACCGAGAGCAGTACTTGGAATAATTAATACAGCCGAGCGCTCATTTAGCAATTAGGAGCAGCCACAAAATTTTGCAGCAGACAGAATCAACCCTAATTGTGTAATTTTCCCAGCTGACGCCTCTGAGTACACAGCCAGATTTAATTGGAGATTATAGGGGCTCTTTGAAGGTGCTGGGGCTACACAGCAGGGGCTCCAAACAAACAGATACAGAGGGATAGGGAGCACTGGGGCAGAAGAGCACTGTGTGAAAATGGAGCTTGGTTTTTTGTTCCAGGGCCAGGAAAAACAGCTGTAAAGAACAGAGGTACTGAGAAGCCTCTTTTTGCAAAGGCAGATTGCAGTTCATGACAAGGCTGCAACAAATGAGACAACATGAAGTTGGTGAGCTTCCTCTTTCTTCTCTTTGGCTGCCTCTTTCTAAGAGATGCTGTCTCCGTGCTCTCCAAGGTGAACCAAATACTTATTTCCTCTAGGTGGAATTTCCTCTCATCACCCTGGCTTTGGTAATTCCAGCCTGTATTTCAGCAGTCTTGGGTGTAATCTCCAAAATTAATGAGACTGGCTTCAAACTCATGACACTATTAAAATCAGCTCTCCAAGCACCTCTCCATAAATATGAGGGTAAGAAACTCTTGAACAACAGGAGCAAGCCAGAAAATATACACAGCGTTACCTGAGAACAGGATATATTATTACTCAGTGATGTGCAAAATACGGCAACATGCAGTAAGTCACTCCTGGACATGTTATCTCTCTCTGCATAAGAATAACTCTTGGTTATATTATGCTTTTGCATGAAAGGCATTTTTTTGCCTTCACTCCTCTAACTTTTGACCACAGTGATATCTGATGGCCAGGAAAGAGGTCATGCCCCTCATTAGAGTAGTTTTTGCCTCAAGAGATGAAGGACATGGGACTTTGGGACATGGCACTGGTGATAGCCACATGTCCCCCTCATTGGGATGATCCAGCAGCCCCTGTCCCCAGTGAGATGTACCACTAGTGGTAGTGGTGCTGGGGTTAACACACAACTCCTTAGATTCAAAAGAAGATTTGTCAATGTTAACTGGAAGGTCTGACATTAAACAAAGCAACATAAACCACGTTCTTGTCACTTCACAACACAAGGCTTCACCTCTCTGGTATGTTAAGCTAATCAACAGTTTTTAAAGCAAAAGAGAATCCAACTTTTTATAGCGAGACCTTTAAGCAAAGCCAGTGGTTACCTTTGGATCTAAAAAAAGAGACCGTCTTGAAGTCAAGAAGACCCAGAACACAGGCTATAAATACGTGTGGCAAAATGTGTGTTTTCCCTCTTGGTGAAGAGAAACGTGTCTTTCTGTACCATAAAACAGCTCATGTTTTGTGATACCTGTTGCTAAGAGATGGAGTTTACTACAAATCACATAAAAAAAGCACAGAGCGATGTACTGTGCTCATCAGAAGCTGCTCTGCAGAGGAGAAAACCTTGACCAAAGCTGCCCCTTCCCATGTCTCCAATGGGCTGCAGTTGGCATCAGGAGCACTGAGCACCTCTGCAAAGGTGCTCTTCAACTCACGGCATCCAGCCCCTAATTAGAGGCTATCAGAAAACCACTAACTGCTGCTGATCGGCTGCCTGGCACCGTACCTCACAATTACTGTCCACACGCTGCACAACACAGCGGCACAAATTTATTACAGCGGGAGACCTGTTTTAAGGAGTCCTCCATGTCCAACGCTGTGGGCAGGAGAAATTTTCCAGTCATGCTGAATTTCTGCCAATGTACATAGCTGATTTGGAGTTCAAATGCAAGACATTTATTTATTAAAAATACATAAGCACAGGCAGCTCGCTTTTCAGAAATATAAAAAGCATAATAAAACACAATACTAACACCTATGAAGCATGTAATGATCCTGATTAATGATATTGCACTTAGAGAAACAAGCTCTGGGATTGAATGAGGTTTAGTGTGGAAGCACTGAGCCTCTCTTCTGGGGCTCCCTTCCCAATACAAGTTATAGAAAATCCAAAGGGGCTTTGCTTATAGCTCCTGCTTACAGCAGCAGTAAATTTGGTGCTTGGCTGGTGTCAATTTTATTCTCTGAGCTGCCTCTGCCTCCAGCTGAGATCCTCATTAGGACCAGAGTTAAACCCAATAAAAACAAGGCAGGCTGAGGTTTGCGATGTGTAACTGCAAGGTGTAACTTCAGCATTGTAAAAAACCACAATGACAGAGTGGGTTACTCTGGACTTCGGATGCAAGGAGAACTGATAACTCAAGCTCAAATCAAACTCACAGAATCAAGCAGCCAAAAAAATTAAGCCACAAGATACTGGGGCAGCTACATCACTCTGGCAGCTATTTCTAAATTTCTGGTGCCAGGTCCCAGGAGTTTGCGCTCCTAAGGACACCCATTTCAACACGGATGGAGGCAAATGTCTGAGCCATGCCACATGGCAGCCACATCTCCATTAGAAAAAACCTCTGTATCCTGGAGAAACAAATTACCTGTATCCTCTGACTCATCATCATCATCTTCATCATCACCCGACGAAGGGGAATCTAGAAGGAGAAGGAGAAAAGACATGAAGCAGAAAGAGGACAGCACACAGAGATGAGGCTGGATGAGGCTGTGGATGCCACAGCAGGCTCCAGCGAGGGGGACATGGGTGATGTGTAGGTGACATGTCCCCCTTCCTGCAGCTCCACCACCCTGGGGTGAGCAGCCAGCAGCTTTCCAAAAGGAGAGAAGGGACACAAGTTTGCCAGTGCTCTGCTACCAGAGAGCAGGGGTTGGTGCCAATTACTTTTCGATGTGCATAGAGCTCTTCACCTAAATACAAAGGCAATTCCAAAAGAGGAGGTTTCTTTTTGCAGAACAAGCTCTCTCCCGTTTTTGTTTTTTTTTCCACTAGCATTCACTCTTAGAGACTTTTTGTTTCACCGAGCCTCAAAATGACAGGTCAGCATTTCCAACTCACTCTGTAGTCTTTTAACTCAATACATTGCTGCTACATCCTCCCGTGTTAACTCCTTGCTAAATGACTCAACTTAAGCTTTTAAAACTTCCCCTTGAAATTGAACCTCTCTCTAGACAGACATTTTGATGGCTGCTCTGTGAACCAGTTCCTTTCGCTTATATTCCTTCTACAGACACACCTCGAGGCTGTAACTGAATCCAGGTTAGCAGGTGGGAATTTTCCATCAGTGTATCTCTAAAACTTTCTGTACTCATTCTCTAAATGTGGTCTTACATCTCACCTTCTCCAGGCTGCACACAACGAAGCTTCAGTCCTACTGTAGATGTGAACGCCGTGATAAAATAGCAGCTTAGTGTTTGATTCAGTTTACACAATTTAGTACAATTCAGTGTCTGGAAGATTAAGTGTCTTCTGACTTTACATAATCTCCAGGAATTTCTTTTTTAAATAAAGGCAGAATGCGAACAACGCAACAGCTTTTATATTCTGAGACCAAGGTAAAAGCACTCGGCATGAAACAGCAGCCAACAGGAAACTTTATGAGCGTTTAACACGTGCCAGAACAGCAAAGCACTGATTCAGGCTGAGCCGGGCAGAGCTCTTCCTTCCACAATGCCCTGCATTTTGGTTGGAGAACTGGACGCCCTTTCTCCAAGTGATAAAAAAGCATGGAGGTAAAAAAACAACAGGAGGGGAAAGGTAATAATAAAAATCACTTCTCTGCAGAATCCGGAGGGAATTTCCAAATGTATTCACCGCATACAGGAGCAAATAAGCCAGGAATCATCTTCCTCCATCAGCACGCGGCTGCGCATCGTGCTCTGCACCTTCTCCTTGGCTCAGCCCCCGGCCCTGCAGCACATACCCAACTGCACACTGCAGCTGAGGTCCTGCTGGCAGCAGCACCAGGGAAACGCCATGGGGCTTGCTGAGAGTGAAGTGTCTGTTGAGGTGTTTCGGCTGAACCAGCAGGTTTATTCAAGTCCTGGCGAAGGCAGAAGCCCTGCCAAACACCCACCAACACTGGATGAACGAGTACGTTCTCAGCCCTGCGCTCCACAATTTGGTTACCTGTATATTAACATGCCATTGAAGTTTTCTTCTGGTTTCAAATGAGCCAATCAGGACCAAAACAGCAGAATCAATCTTTAAATCAATTCGAAATGTTTCCACAAGATCAAAGGAGAGAATCGGAGAATCATAGAATATCTCGAGTTGGAAGGGACTCATAAGAATCACGGAGTCCAACTCTCCACTCCTTGATTTTGACCTTGCTTGAGCTTCCCACGAGAGCTTTGCAGGGAAGCTGCAGCCTGGGTTTTAACACAAAATATCCCATGCTCAGAGCTACACTCTTCAGGTTACTGAAAGCCACCTTCTTCAATAAGTGACTAAAAATCTATTAGCTATTTGTTAATCATTTACAAAAACTGTATTCCCTTCCAAAAGACAACCAGTATTGGCATCTGTAGGAACTGCTGGACACTATTCCAAAAGGGCTCTATGAGCACGAGGGAACTTGGGTACCTTGGAAGATCTTTCTGCTGCTCACTGTAGGGGTGCTGCTTGGCCACTAAATCCCAAGGGAGTGTGTGAAATGGCTACAGAAACAGAGCTTCTGTCAACAGGAGATCGGTTTGGGCATGCAGGCTCTATCTGTGATCCACACCAAATGCTCATGTTTTAAGAGGGCAGTACATTTCTTCTTGTAAACTCAATGCGATCAAGCCCACGTCTGTCAATGGAGGCATTCTGAAGAAATCAAATCCTGTTACTTATCAGCCTGGTTTTCAGTATACAGTAGCAGCTTCTATCTCCTCAGGTACATGCTGCTTCCTAATGCCGACACCTGCTCTGTGCAGTCCATCCTTCGCAACCTCGCTCTGTCCCCATCACAAAACCCAGAAGGGTTTGCACAGTGTGTTCAGCAAGTCTGCTGCCCTGCCAGGATCTGCAAGGAGCTCATAAAAAGGGACTGAAGTGCCAACTGGCTATTTTCAGCATTACACTTTGTCAACCCAGCCTGCTTTTGCTCACTTCGGAGTACAGATTGGAGCAACTCCCGTTCATTAGTACGGATTTAATCCAGTTTAACACATGGAACACCTCCAATCCCGAACATCAGATAACCACATAAACACCCAACCAGATATCCCAGCTCATCGCTGGAGTTACCTTCACAAAGTGGGAACGCAAACCACAAATCTCAGATAATGATCTCCTCTCTGCAGAGGAACGGAGAGCAATCAATAATAATTACCAAGAAATATCTGCGCGCACAAGAGGCACCACTATTGCCACATACAGCAGGGCTTCAAAGCTCGAAAGGAGCGCTGCTGACAGCTAAAATGGAGACTCCCACACTGCCAGCACTTCGGTGGTAATGACAGCGGGCTAATAGAATCAAAGATTCCGAACGCTGTAAGAGAGCAGGTTCAGGTTACTCACTTGTTCTTAAGCTGTTATTAGCTATTATTAGCGAAGAGGAAAAACATAGGGGCTTAAACTTTTTAAAAGCAGAGGATTATCAGCCCTTCCACTATTAAAAACAATTTCTCACTTTACAAACTTTTGGGGCTGGCAGCTGTTTCATTTGAATGTGGAACCAGCTGCCCTCTTCTGCCTCCCTGCTGCCCCTTGAACTCAAAAGCATTTTAATGTCACTTAAAAAAAAAAGAGAGTAATGTTTCTAACAACCTGCAGTTCCTTGGGTAGTCCCAGTAATCGTACCTAGTTAAAGAAAGCCTTTCAAGGGCCAAATACTTCTTTAACCATTTAATTGATATGACCTTGAAGCATTCACAGCACTCTCCAGTAACATTCAATGAAAAGCAGATGTTGGTGAAGGCTTGCTGAAACGGGCTTTTATTCTCGCGATGGTTTGATTGTCTCAACGACACAAATCCTATTTCTGGCAGGAGAAAGAACTTTACAGAATGGACACGATTTGCTATCATAGACACCTCTGTGTTCAGTTTTCATAGAATCATTAAGGTTGGAAAAGACCTCTAAGATCATCTAGCCCAACAATCCACCTACCGTCAATACTGCCCACTAACCATGTCCCTAAATACCACATCTCCACCTCTCTTGAACCAGGGACAGTGACTTCACCACCTCCCTGGGCAGCCTGTTCTAGTGCCTGACCACTCCTTCAGACAAGATATTTTTCCTAATATCCAACGTGAATCTTCCCTGGCACAGCTTGAAGCCATTCCCTTGCATCATACCTCTAGCTACCCAGGGAGAAGAGGCTGACCCCCCCACTCTGCCACAACCTTTTCACATAGAGCTTGGTGCTGTTTGAGCGAACTCAGCTTCTGGAGACAAGAACCTATGGGGAAAGTTTTCAAAACTTTAGATCCACGAGAGGTTAATCCTTCCAAAAATTCAGGCCTCGAATCTGTGTGATCAGAATGCTTTCTATCAGCTCAGAGTGATGGGCATTATACCAATGCAGCAGGCTGAAATCAAGATGATGATCTTAGCATTATTTGTTCGCTATCTGGGAATAACAGATTTTTTTTGGCACCTTTTGTTGAGTGATCCAGGCTTGCACAGCTTGTAGCTGTTCTGTCCTATTGTCCTCATCACGGAAAATACAGACACACAAATAACAGCAAGTGCTTTGCTAATGCACCACTTGTCTGTAACACATGGTTAGCAAAGCTCCTCTGATGAAGCACATATTCTACATATAGACAGTTTGCAGATAAGCTACATTTGAAACAGACTAGTAATTTGTGACAACTGGGATGGAAGGAGGAGATAGTCGATGAGCTTTAAGGTCCCTTCCAAACTAAGCTATTCCATAACCCATTCTACAATACGGAAACAGTTTTAGAAACCTGCGGCTTTTACATACAATTTTGGCACTGACTTGCCACATAAAGCAGAAAAAGTCATCCCTGAGCCCCAGTTCACTCACTCATAAAAGACTTCAAAGGCAGACGTAGCACTGCATCTATTTGAGTGTTAAGGGGGATCTGGGGTTTAATCTGACCAGCACCATTTCCAAGTCTCTCTCAATCTCAACACCAAGCTTTAACACGTGGTACAGACACACAAGCATTCTTTGATTGTTTTTTGTTTTATCAGACTGATTACTGCCAGGACTTGCTGGGGAGGCACAGACCAACCAAGAAGGGACAAAAAACTGCAAACCACCAGGTGTTCTGGACAAGAAAAGGGTCAAAAATGCAAAAAAAAATCAGCAAATCAACTCTATTTCTGCACGTACCTGTCACTCTGACTGTAAAGTTTCCCAGGACCTCGTTGGAATGCCTTGGCTTGCAACTGTACAGCCCCGAATCATCATATGACACATTGATTATCTTCAACAGTTTTTGTCCAATGTGAGTTCTGTTGGAAGGTGCAATCCCAATACCGTCTTTAAACCAGAAAACTGACACAGAAGAGCTCTGGGTGTTACAGGAAAGTTCAATGGTATCTCCACTTCCAAACACCAACTCTTCCAGAAAGGCGGTCTCACTCCTCAAGTATTCTGCAAAGGGAAAAAGACCAGGGAAATGAGTAAGTAAGAGCATGTGTCAGAGAATGGAAGAATATTTTAAAACGTATCTATTATTTGCTCTACAGATGCTTCCACGTGCGCAGGAGACTCTCACGCTAGTGATGACAGCAAATCCTGTCATGGGCTGCACAATTCTGTTTTACAGCAGAGCAATGACAAGAGGAAAGGTCTGAGCTCAGAAGTCTTCCCACAAAGGAACATGAAGCAGGATGGTTTGACAGTCCTCAAACTCGTTTTGCAGTCCTATATAAACTCACTTCAGACATCCAGTAGTTTATTCCTCCTTTACACCATTTTGAAAAAGAAGACTCAGTCATCCATAGCTGCCCTCAATCCAGTTATTCCAACAGCATGCGCACCATTGCCTTGTCTATGCCAACCAACACTTCATCTTTACAAGTCCCATCTGTTTCTCCCGGCTTACGCCAGCTCTGAGACATTATGCTCTGCCAGGCATAAGTCTTCTCGGTTTTGTATACTATGGGAACCCAATTCATAGTGAAGATTCTCTGGTGCTATGATTTTATAATTAGCAAACAGGTAATGCAAAACAGACCTATTCCCATGATCCAAACTCAGGTGGCCCAATTTTACCTCTGATAATTATCAGATATGAATAGAGATCTTAATACTGCTGCTCACATATATGCATAGATTAGAATTTAACTGTAAAACCAATGTGATTACAGCAACTCAGAACACCTGAGCATGGTATTTTGACGATGAACTATCTTCAAGTTGTTCTTCTGCTATTAAGTCAAAGAACTGGAGCAGCTAATAAAAGAAGAATGTACTGCTTCTCTCCTCCTGCCATGCAAGTTTTAATTCTCGTGGAACTTTAAAAATCTAAAAATGCTTCAGTCAGTAGTCTTACCTGGTGAAACTGATGAATTCTAGGGACCTGAAAATGTGGTATTTCATGTGGATATCATCCCACAGTAGGCAAAGCCCACACACATCGAGGTCACAAAGCACCTTTCCCTGACACTCTGGCAGCAATTCCAACTCAAATATATCTGGATTTGGCCAGAATGCTGTGGTGTTCATATAGACAATGGTTTCTTTTTTTAAAAAAATATTTATTATTTTTAATGAAAAGATTTTCCCTGAACGCATATGCTTTTAGTAAAAAAAAAAAGTAAGTCAAAGGAGCATCAGCATCTCCCTCCTTTCAGAGCAGCTCCTGCTGCAGTTCTGTGCTTGCCCACGGTCTGTCTCTTCCCATCTAGGAGCTCCTTGGGAAAACACAGTTGAAAAGAAGAAACTTGCAGCACCAGGTAAAGAAGTATTTTCTGTTTCAGCTGCTGATTTCAGGATATCGCCTTCCTTCTCTGTACTACAAGGATTTTCTCAATGGCACCAACTTTGGCTTTAGATTAAAAGCCCCTTATACAGCTTTGCACTTGCAGGGCTGGGTGCTGATCTTTGTTGACTCTAATGGAAGCTGTTGCTAATTTAATCTTCTGGAAGACAAACCCAATGCAGCTGTGCCATTCCTCCATACAAAATGCATGCACGCTTTTACCTGACCTCTTTGGTCAGTGATCAAGACTTGTGTATTTTGGCTTTTGTACCTTAAACCTACGAACAGGAACTAGCCCAGACTGAGTACAAACCAAACCACACAGTTTAGCCATTTAAAAAGAAGTCACTCTTTAAAGTGATAATTAACCTGCGTTAACGACAAAGCAGCAAAGCAGTTTTATAAAACATCGCTAAGGAATACCAAAGTGAAGAGCAAATTCACTTTAGACACAGAACAATTGGGGTATGCAGCTTCTTCTGTGGAAAGGAACCTCATTACTTGCTCATTTTGACATCTCTGCCCCTAGTCAGCCCAGCCAGTCCCTAGCAGATATCTTGATGCCCATTGTATGCACACCTTGTCCTACTGACTGTATTCAGTCCTACTAACTTCATTCCTACTGAGTAAAGTATCCAGAGATTCAAGGAGTGGCTACTTGAAAAGGAGAACGGTACTGATGTTTTTCAATTCTTTAAACAGCATTTCAAATTTCAGTTTACATACCTATGGCTAAAAACTAAACAGGACCCAAGTCAGAAACCTCCACAAAGTTGAATGTGCTTCAGCATTTTGCCTGAGACCTTAGAGAATGAAGATGTGCTATTATTATTACACCTCATACAGTTTTCAAATATGACAAATGCAAAAGCAAAGACAGAGGTTATAACATCCATCACCCAAGCATCTGCCCCAGGTCCTAAGCAAACTATCCACACTGTGGGAAAGGATCAAACCACTTTAAACCTTTCTAAAGCCCTACTGCCCAGGGAAGCTGTGGATGCCCCATTCTTGGAGGTATTCAAGGCTGGTTTGGATGGGGCCCTGGGCAGCCTGATCTGGTGGGGGCAACCAGCCCATGGCAAGGGGTTGGAGCTTGATAATCTTTAAGGTCCCTTTCAACTTAAGACATTCTATGATTCTATAAAGCACTTCTATTGCAAGTCAAGTCACAAAAGCCCACCCCATGCCACTGCCCACAAGGAACTACCACTGGATATCTAACTGACCATAACGTCATCTTTTCCAAACCTACAGCAGACAGCATGTGTTTTCACAGTTGTAATTACTGGGGGTTAGCTCCTCTATGGGTTACCAGAGTCCCCTCTGCCACTTGCCAGCAGCAATGGGATTAATGATTTGCAGCTTTAACGGGCTCTCTGTGAGGAAGAGGGAATTTAGGTTGTGGACTCCCAATATATGACTTAAATTCAACCATTTACTAGTTTAGCCAAAGCAGTAATGAAGTGAGAATCACTAAGAAACACTTCTGAATAAGCTCAGTGCCTGCAGCACTACCACTGCTCCCTGCAGCACATGGGCTGCAGTTAGTGGGAATTTTCAGCAATTTGGCAATTTTTGGACCTTTTGGCAGAGCAAAAAGGCATATGGTAAGTACCTTCCACAATGAGGAGCAGCTGGCCCAGCAACCCTAAAATGCTTTTGTGTGGATTCACTTCTACGGGTAAGATACTTCATTTTACATTATTACCCCAGTGATAATTCACTTTCTGTGTGATTTGGAGCTCCAGGTGCTCAAGGGTGTGCTTAAAGGGATTGGCTTTTCATGCATGAAAGGATGAGGAGGTGGATGGGGGTATTCCTGGACTGCCTGTGGCTCCCCAAAAGTTTGAAGACAACCTGCACCTTGGCTGGTGCCCTCTCTAGGGCTGAGGACCATTTGTAGGTGCAATGCCAGAAGCACGAGGGCTGCTGCGGGCAGTGAGGGATAATGGAGCCTGTGGGATGCTCACGGACCCCACACCACCTTGCACAGTGCAGTCACCCCCAGCTCCAGGACACTTTGTTCCCCTATTTCTCTTCGCCTATGATGTTCCCACTGGAATATTTTCCCACAGCTCCACTTTTCCAAAAAACCCAGTGTTTGGGAGCATCCTGTTCAGCTCCACCTTCTCAAGGGAGCACCACAAAACCGGGGCACAGCCATTCATCATGCATCTGATCAGTCAATGGTCCTGACCACACTGCCACTGCCACTCCCACGGTGGAGGGCTCAAGGCTCAGCACCTTCAGTAGCAGCTCTGAGTAGAATACTGATCCCCCCCCGAAAATTCCAGTGAAGTTTTTCTGTGACATGGACCAAGAGGCTCTCTGGTGTCTCATATTTTCCTCTGTTCAAACTGTAGTTGCCATTTCGCCTGTGTGTCCTCACACTGGGAGCTGAGGGCTTCTGTGCCAGGAAGAGCAAGCCCTGTTGTCAGAGATGGGAATCAACCTCTCTTTTCTCCCCAAAGTTTGGGCAATTCTGGAAGTGAACTGACTTGGTCCCTCCTGTAAAAACCTAAGCTGTGATTTAGAAAATTACCTTTAGGAAACCATATCCACAGTTTGCCTCAGTCATCTGAAAGGGTCAATTTATCTTTCACCTGTTCTGTATGTTTGCTCCAGTGTGGGGTGAGGGTTCCCCTGGAAAAACTTAAAATAGCTTTCCTAATAATAGGTAAACAGTTTATTCAGTATTACCACTGCAGTGTCTATGCAACTGTTACCAGCCAATATTTCTTCCAAAGACCTTAAGAAGTGTGCTGCACTCCATTACCTCCCAGGGTTGTTTATATATATCTCTATATATGTGTGTGTGCATTAGAAGGAAAGCAAACTTTTTTCCTAGAGAATCTGCAGAATGATGACCAGGGTTAGTTCTCAAGTCATATGCCTTTTTTCTTTTTTTTTTCCAAAAGCAAGAGATTATGGGAGAAAAAAAAATCTCTAGTGTTTAGCTTGGCTATCCCCAACAGCGACTTTGGAAGGGCTTCTCAAATGGAAAAGCAGATGTTGCAAATCTGCCTTATCTACGGAGCAACTGTTGACTCTGTTGTGCAAATCCTAATTTACATCTGCATGAAAGGTTTCAGAGATTAAATGGCATTCAAGGAGGAATATTAGCTTTTCTCCCTCCCTCCAGCCCTCCTTTGAATGGATTTACTACTGGCAATTAGCTTTCTGTTCCACCGGCCAAGTAGAAAACAGGATTCATCGGGACTCTACAGTATCCTCCTTTTAATGGACTGTTTTCTCCAATCACCCAATTCAGATGCCGAGAGTTAGAAGGAGAAATAAATCGTCACAAAGCTGAAATAGTTACAAAAACACTTTAGCCAGGAGGATTTCCCTCTGGCAAAGCCCTAAGGAGTAAAAAAGAGAACAAATCAAAGGGGTCTCCTGGCTACACCCAACAAACATGGGAATGCAAAACCCCAGGAACAGGAACACAAAGCTTTGGTTGCTGTCCCAAGAACAACCTTCAGCTGCGAGTTTTCTGGCTTAAATGAGAAGACACTGATGGGTATTTTCCTTAAAATTTGGCCAGACTTTCATTAGCTTCTAATGCAAAACAAACAAAAAAGCAGCAACTACCAATTACAACCTACGTCTATCCCTACAGTTCTGCGTGCTTTTCTTCTTCTTTTTTCTGAATAAAATTGATATGAAATGTCCTCCACCAGACCACCTCACCCAACTGTGGTGGCCAAACACCATCAATCCTGACTGCTTCCTACACAGCGCAGTGATGGGACACTTTTTTGCACTAATTCTAGGAGGACCACAGGAGACCATGACCACTGGCCATCCCCTTGGAGTCTGCCTCTCATCCACTCCAGAATGATGGCCAACTCAGCCTTTGCTTTTAGATGGAGAGTGACTTGTAAGGGAGAAAGGAGGCCAAATAAAATCGTTGGCTGCACAGGATGGCCAGGCTGTCCTGGCCTGGTGTCAATAGATGAATCCCACCACAAAATGGTTGGGGTTTTACATTTTCACTCTTTGTGCCTGAGGAATTTCAAAAAGTTCATCATTGTACTGAAGCAACCACCACAACCCCCTACTAAAACCAATGGAAACCTGTGGAAACTGAGGCAAAGACTGGGGCTTCTCAGTGGCTAGAGCAAAACTCATCTCCAGCCTGCACTGCAGCAGGATCTGTTTCCAGCAACATGCTGAAATGACCAAAACCCCCATGGGGCATAGGTCCTGAGCAAACTCATGCTCTGCAAGCATCAGCATGCTGTGCTGCCCTCCTGGAGGAGGCCACCTGGCTGGGTTTTACAGGTGACATGCAGTAGGCAATCAGCAACCAGAACTACACTTTACACAGATGACTGGTCCATGAGGCACAAAGAAAGGAGAGAAACTGAATCTCTGGGAATATTTTTAAGTTTTGTTAAAAAATCAGTGGGTTATTTCTTCTGGGCTCCTTCTCTCCAGCCTTATTTTCTTCCTAAAACCCTTCCAAAATTTATCATTTTTGGAGCTCTTGAGCTTGGAGCAAGTTTTCAGCTATCTGGTGAATTCTAGCCAAACGTTTACCACCTTCTCAGTGCCTCTGCAGATGAGTTTTTTGACATACTACGTAGTCACCAGACCCACCAGTTGAGGTTCACCATAGAATAACTTTCCATGGGACGCAAAGAATTGGAGCCCCGCTACAACTCCCAGCATGGTCAAACGCAATGAGTCTCTGAAGTGGGCTTGGAGATCACGCGGCAGCAGAAAAAATTTGCCATAAAGCCCGCCCCAAACTTTCCCCTTCGGTTCACAGCTATGCAGTGACCAAATCCCAGCTCCTCCGTGTTTCCCTTGCACTTCCAATGTGTGCTCCTCTAATCTTCATTTAATGCAGGCAGCTGGCTGTAAATACCCCAGAACAATGACTTTAATCCTAAGGATCCTGAAGCCCCCCTTCCTCCCCGCACCAAAACTGAAGAAAAATGAAAAGAACAGCCTCATGACAGCAAGATGGAGAAACCCAAGCTAGCCATTTGGCCAAAAGAGCAGAATGACACAATGAGCTAAATTTTGCCTGGCCCGCTAATTAAAAGCGGAAGCTACCATACTCCTGAGCCAGCGATGGGAGGTGGGGGGAGTTTTCATGCTATTCAAAAACCGGCTTCCAACTGGGACCATATTCACTCCACATTAATTGTCATTCCAACTACGAGTGTCCTAGTTTCAAAATGAAAACTACTTTGCAGCGTAGCTAGTGAAAACCAACACCAGTTTCGAGGCATTAAACAAAATTTATTGATTGCATTTTCCCACCCACTAAAACTTTAATAAGCATTAAACCTCAAACTCCTGGCCCTGTTTCCTCCCTCTACCCTCTCTCTCCATAAAAAGGGTCAGGCCCCTCTATATGGAGATTAGGACTTTATGTTTGGTATTTGTTTATGAGCCTATCAATTGCCTCTATTTCAGGGGGAAAAAAAGTACATCTAAAAAAAACCCTCTCGTACATGGATTAAGAGAGGGCAAAGGTTTAGGGTAGTTTTGGTTTGGTTTTTTTTCCAACTGATTGTGGGGTTTAGATATATTACGGATCATGTTTACATGAATAAGTAAATGCTCCCCTTTTTGTAAGCTTCCCTTGAGTTACATAAAATGGCTTATTTCAAAGATCCCTATTTCTCACTAATAAGACACAGAACTTCCAGGCTTCTCCAACGGCTGTTTTCAGCTGTGTAAAAGGAAAAAAAAAAAAATATTGGGGGCCACTCTGTCTGCGTACTTAGCAAAGAAAACAAAGGCCAAACATTTGAAATGCAAAGGTCAGTGATTAAGCCCAGAAATCCATATCTAGGCATCAAAATGAATAACCAGATTTTAAGAGTGCTTAAGAGCTTGAAATGCAGAGCCTGATCTGGCTCAGCATCTTTCAAACCCAAGCCTGTTATTTCAAAGCCTCAAGCGGGATGGAGGTGCCAGGTACCCAAGTTGCAGGAGCCCAACACTAATCTCCTGCTCATGAAGTCTGAGCCAGTTCAATCTGAAGTCACGAGCAGCAAACCCAGATTTTATTATTTAGAAAGCACATCTCATTAATACTGGAACGCTTTGTCCTTGTGCTAAACTCAACTCCTACCCTTCAGAGATGGTAAAAACAGTGGACGTCAAAAATTCTTTTATTTCTCTTCTGTAAAGAAGGCTGCTGAAGGGAGCAGGAGGTTTGGAGTTCACTGCTCTGTTAAAACAACGTTACCGTATTTTTTCAGCTTGTTTGACTTGCTGTTTCTGTATACATTTGTGTTTTCACCTCTCTGCATTCAAATCCCACGCTAGCGTTTGTTCTGTGCTTCTCACAGGAAACTTGCTCAGCTCTTTATTTGTATTAAGTCTACGGACTTATAGAAAACAGACTTGGAAAACAATCCCTAAATTAGCAGGACTTACCAGCATACATGCATAGGCATTCACACAGGGCTGCATACCATCCTGCCCAAGTGTGGTGTTTTATCATTTCCAGCAGCAACAGCGGGGCATCGGGTTCAGCAGAACGGGCCTTTTAATGGTCTCGTGCAACCGTATCTATTACAGCAGGTTTTGGACTGCACGTAATAAATTAAGGGAGAGTTCAAGGAAGTCATGCGTGTCTCAGTTCCCACTCCCTTCAAACAGTTTTAATGCTCCCAAATCACTGTCCTCCATGTACTGAGCCATGCTGGGCTCCAGAAATGCCAGCAGCAGGTTTGACACCGCCACATGCAGCTATTTTAATGCTGCTGTAAGGAAACGTGTGCTTTGCAGAGGGTCCTGTGCTGGGACACGGCCGGTCCTGACTGCCTGTGGGACCTTCCTCAGGCTCTCTGACCCCGTTCCTGGGTCTGACCTTCCCAGCTTTCCTCTGTTTCCCCAATAAAAACATGTCTAAAACCTCCTGCTCTCTGCCAACGAGTGCCCAAGGTTCCCTGAGAGATGCCACTGGGTGCCACTGTGGCAGCAGGGTTGTGCATCGCAATGGGCAAGGGCAAGGAGGAAGCCAACAGCCATTTCTCTTCTGCCGACAAAAAACATGGAAGATAAAAACCAAGGCCAGCAGTCTGGACTTGTCTGAAAGTCAGGCACAGGCGGCAAGCTCCAGGTGGGCTGCCTTGGGCAGGATGGGTGTGACGGGTGGATGAACCACCATACGGCAACACTTGCACAGACATAATATTGGACAACCACCTCATATTTTCACCTATTTCTCCACGGAGACACATGTACCTATAAGAAGCGAGGTCACTGAGCACAGTGACCCAAAGCCTGGACTCTGGCCCCTTTCAGAGGACCAGCAGCTAATTCAAAGTCATGTCCACCTCCTTGCTGTGTGCTACTCCTACAGCTGCTCCTCCTCATCCCAAAACAGCCAGGCACACGCAATGGGCGAAGCCATTCCAACAAAGACTGCATCACTTGTCCACACCTCATTTGCTATGCACTGAGAGCAGGGGAGCAGACGGGATGAAAATCTCACTTCAAACATTTACACAGGTTTCGAAAGCTCCTGAGAAGCTTTCAGGTGCTTTCTGCCAGGACTAACACATTCCACCGAAGCCTGTCCTTTACACAGCACACAGATGCATAGGCTCATGGAATCATAGGATCATTAAGGTTGGAAAAGACCACTAAGATCATCTAGTCCAAGAGACAAATCATAACCACCTTGCCCACTAACTCATGTCCCTCAGTGCCACATCTTCACGTTTCTTGAACACCTCCAGGGATGGTGACTCCACCATCCCCCTGGGCAGCCTATTCCAATGCATTACCACTCTTTCTGAGAAGAATTTTTTCCCAAAATCTAACCTGAACTTCCCTGGAACAATTTAACACCATTACCTCTCATCCTAGGAAGCGTTTATGCTGTGTGGGGTCACACAGGAGAAATGATGGCAAGAGAAGGTTCCAGCAGCAAGGTACCCCTCTCCGAGATATCCAACACTAAGTGAAACATGGGGTAACTGTAACGTAGTATCTACAGTCAAATTCTATGGTATTTACTGTATTTATACTGTATCCCAGCAGGCTTGGAAGCTAGGAGTACAGGAGGGTGAAGACAAGAACATGCGTTTACAGGGTATCCAAAAGCCAACATCAGCACACTCCAACAGTGGCTTACGCCCTTGGTTCCAAGGCAGGGAAATCAGCAGCCTGGAAAGCCTGAAACTTTTTTTTATGCCCGATTACAGATCTTGAGTGCTCGACACTCAGCACTCACCCATTACACTGCTGACACTGATGCCTTTGGGATGACCAGGAAGGAATGCTTCACGCTCGATCAACACGCACTCCATTTGCAAGAAGGTGGGTGATGGATTTGGAGAAATTTCAGGAAGGGATGCAGAGAGGACACCACCTGCTGTTTCTTTTTTTTTTTTTTTTTTGCCTTCCTTTCTGTAATTTATCGGTTTGCAAAGAGAGAGGCCGAGTTTCCAAGCAGCTTGCTCTTCCTTCAGCTTCAGGAAGAAGGAGGCTGCAAGGAGCAAAGAAGGTGATGGCCAAGGAGCTCTGGGCTGGGAGCCCTGCGGTTCCGCTCACCAGGTGCCCAACCCACCGCGCTGCATAAAAAGAGGCTTTCTGAGTTTTCCCTGGAAAAACAACAAAAAAAACCCCATGCTTTCATGCAAAGCTGTGGGAGCATGCGTAACACGCTGGCTGTAAAATGAATGCATTTTTTATTTGATTTTGCAAGCGTTCCCTACTGTTCCAACAGTATTCATCTGCAGCTCGTGTCTAATGCAGTAAATACCAGCTAAGTTATGCACCTCCATTTACCGCCCGCCCCACTCCTGCATGAATCCTCAGCCTATTAACATAACTATTTAAACTGGACATGTTTTCTTCAACATTCCCCCTCTTTCATAAACTGCCAAGTGACAGTTGTTTACTGTCAACATGCCCGGGTAGTCCAAGACAGGGAGAAATATGCCCTTTCAAAAGGCGGACCTATCGGCTAGCAAAGGAAGATTAGAATCTGGCGTTTTTCTCTTCTCCCTCCCCAGAAATGCTTTATTCGTAGGGATGCGCATGATACAGATCAGGAGAGATGGTGCTGTGCTTAATTCCGATCATTCTTTTAATTAAAGACGGGCTCATTCAGGGTTTATCTTGGGTTGCACATGTGAGTTGTCAGCGTGCACCTAACTCCTTAATCTTCCCATTGCAACTGCTTTCCCTCCTCATCTTTAGCTCTGATATCCCAAGCACACGGTGGGGAAGCAGCATGCTTGTCTCGCCCAGATCCTGCTATTGGCAAGCAGTACAATTCTTGCCCTCAGGATCTATTCAGAGAAGTTAAAAAATTTAGGGGGGAAAAAAAAATCCAATAACCAGTTACTTCAAGACCTACAGTCTCCTAATAAGCTGCTGAGATATTTTGCTGGGAGGGAATTTCTTGCTCTTGAGTTTTGCACATGAAAGGGGGTGGAATAGGAGGAAAAAAAAAAACAACAATAATCCTCTGAGAAAAGTGGTTTTCCATGCCTGCACAAAGAAATAGGGGAGCTCTTAGTGGGTTTACTGCTGAGTGCCATTGCTTTACCATAAATGCCACCAGCTCCTGCTCTCCTGCAGACCCACAGGATGACATCAGGTCACTGTGATGCCATCCGTTGGCATTCAGGATGGAGCTGGAGACAAGAGCTAGCCTCATTTGGTACACAGTGAAGGTGGGATGACATGGGACGGGATGGGATGGGATGGGATGCAGACAGCCCCAGCCAGGTAGAGCCAGGCACATCCCCACCCTTGAATTTCCTCATTTGAGTCATTAGAAAACTTTCCAAACAATCTCTATTTCTGCTCAACAGTTGCTCCCACCACAATCTATGAAGGGCTACAGCCAGCTCCCTCAGGAATTTCTGCTTGGGATTCAATAGGCACGAGATGAGGACCTTGGTATGACTTTTACAGGACAACAAGCAGCAGTGGACAGCGAAACTTCTGAAAAATCTGCCCCAAAGGGTCTTTATAAACTCTGCCAAGCATCCAAGTAAAAAGAAAACTCCAATTCTAGAGAGATTTTCAGCCCTTGGATGGGGAGAGCATGGAGTTGGTAAGAGTTGATCTCAGCATCTAAATCCAGGACTATCTCCTGTACCTCCTTGCCCCCATGCATGAGTATCTGGCGTTTCCCAAGGAAAATGCCACCCCAAAAGCAGTACAAATAAAAATATGCTGGCACATTCCAGAATGCGTTACACAACTCTTAGGACCGGGTGCAGGCACCCATTGCGGGGCAGTGCACAAAGCTTTGCAGCCGCAGAGAGCAGCCCCAGCCTGCGTCCTTCCCTCACCCGCAGCCTTGGAAGCCTCTGCTTCTGAGTCATTAATACATTTAACCCCTCGCAACCTGTGGAGATGGCACGGCCCCAAACTCTCACAGATGCTGAACGTGTAAGCACATGGTAATTGTTTTGCATACGGTTCTGCGTGATAAAGAAACTCCAAGGCGCTTCCAAGTTTTAATAGAACCTTTTTATTCTACCAAGTCTTTATCTTCCTCCCTTCTGTGGCTTTGGGAAAGCAATGCCAGCTCACTAAAGCTGACTCCCCCTCCGCTATGAATACCGCACCTTTTTTAGATGAATACATCTGAAACTGAAGCAGTTACTGGAGAAGTGTTTTCTCGCTTTGCTGCACCATGATTCTTGGGAAAGAAAAAAAGAAAAAAAGCTTTGCTAAACCGTGTAACCTGAGTGTCATAGCAGAAGAAAATAAGAGCTAACCTCCCCGTCCACCTGGGCACTGCAACCCCCCTGTCAGGGTGATACAGGGCAGGTTTACGTCTCATTACCTTTCACATTTTAACTACCAAGTTTACCAAAGGTTTTACTCCGCTGCTATCGCACATTTTTTGTTTGCTTTTGATATTACGGAAACTTCCTGGTCACTCGAGCCAAGGAGCTGATACTTCAGGGGAAAGCACATCAGGATCACAGCGCTATCACCGCAGGAAAAAAAGCCTTTCTCCACTCATGCAGGGTTCTACATCCTATCTCTGGCACTTGGCAACCTGAGCTGTGAGCTATCAGGAAGGGGGCACCAGGGCCGACAGCTCCAATTCAGAGAAAAAGCACCATTTTTTCACCAGATCACCAGATAAACAGCCCCAAGAGTGGCCAACAGGGAGCTGATAAGTTATGGAGGAGGCCCAGGAGAAAAAGCCTGGGTGTCACAAGGCAAATGAAAGACCTCATACATGGCTTCAGACATGGTTGAGCTGGCAGTTTGCTCAGGGGGTGCTGTGGGACTACTCCTCTGGAGGGTGCTGAGTCAGCAGGCTGCTTCAAAAAGCCGACAAAACACTATGCAGAGCCAGACCGACTGACTGGCAGGGCACGGGGAAAGTTACGAGCATGCAGCACACCGGGAGAAAGGGAAGTCCTCTCAGATGGGGAAAGGAAATAAAAATCGAGTGGGTTTAATTGACGCCTGGGTTCAGGCTAGCTGGGAAAATCTCACCAAACTAGGAGGGGATTTCACTGTATCCTTAATAGAGCTACTGCAAATTTGTAGCATTCCTGATCTGCACCCACATATACTACAAAGTGCCAAAGACACTGAGGACGATGCGGCCACATCCCCCACTCCTTTGAAACCGTGGCACTGGCTCCCGCCCGCTCAAATGTCCCCCAGTTGGCCATCGCAGCTCACTAAAGAAGAAAAAAAATTGTTTACCAGAGTTATAGATTGGGGGAAAGCACTCTCCAAGCTTCACGTGACATTTCAGCTCTGTCCAGGCAGAAGGATCGGATGGGATCGGTCCTGGGGCAGTGGGTGCTGCAGCCAGGAGCCCAAAACCCGTTCTGGGGCTGCTGGACAGGGACACTTCCCAACGGTGTCAGGGGGAGTCATAAAAGTGAACGTGCTGGTCAGAGTGGCTTAGTTTAATTGCAGGATTTAATTAGCAGATCAGCACTTTGCTACACAATCTTCAGATTTACTTTCATCATGTTCCCTACCTAGTGGCTGTTCATAAAGTCTTAATTAAAAGGAAAAAAACCCTCGGATTTAATTGGAGTGACCCTTGTCTATATGCAGTGCTATAGAGCCGCTATCAGGTGCCGTAATGAGTCAGTCCCTGCACTGCCACTGGCTCTCTGGTACTCTATTTGCTAGGTAAGGGACAACCAAAAAAAGCCATATTTAATCACCTTTTCCTCTGTCCTCTTATTTCATTCCTCAGTAAAATATGCTAGACTCATCATTAAGGACTTCATTATCTTTTTTTGCAGCTATTCTTAGAGAACAAATGGATCAACTTTTTATCTCAGCATCGTATCACTCACAGCTCTGAATCTGAAGGATTTCAGGTCTCGGGCACAAGATTGGCAGCACTACCCATTTACAAAGGGCCTTTTGTAGAGGGTTTCAGAACACTTTCCTGAAGGGAACCACTCCGGTGCCGTGTGGCACTCACTCAGCACAAGGGCAGTTTAGGGTGAACTTTGGAACATTTGGGTACACAAAGCCCAGCAGGGCAGCCTGAACCTCTGCCATCGGCTGCACAAAGCCAATCAGCCCCAGCCAGTGCATCCCCAGTCATTTCCAAGTGGGAAAGTCACCAGAGCCCCTACGTGCCCTTGCCGGGCTGGAACCTGAATTCACACACTCTGCTCAGTGACGTGACCACAGCCAGGGGACCATCAGTCCTGGCTCCCAGCAGAGCTCAGCCTTCTGCACAAACCTCAGAGCTCAACGCGCACACACAGTTCCATAGCACCGGTACCAGGAATCCCAGAAATTCCCTTTTTTCCTGTATACAGTTCTGGGAGATGGGATGGGTATCAGAAGTTTTGCAAAGCGAAACGCTGCCGTTGGTCAGCCCTGCTCTCAGAGCAAGCAGCGTCACTTGACATGCACAAATCGTACCCAGTAATATCTTTATCTGAATACTAATGCAAATTGGACGGGCTTTTTTATAGGGATGTCTATTCTGTGACTGCTGAATAGAGTGACCGCATGCTCAGGGCTGCAAAGGAGTTCACTGACCTCCCTAATCATCTCTGCCATAGCCCCTGAATGACACACACATTCATTCCTGCCTTGCCTCTCTGCTTTCATTCATAAAAAAAAGGAGAAAAAACACAACGGGGAGGGGGGAAAATTTTGACATTGTTCTTCCTGCGGCAGCCCCGAGAAAGGGAGAGGGGAGAAACTCAGCCCAGATGAGGCCCCTGGTGTTTTGAGTTGAGCTTCTATTCAGCAACAGCCCCGCCATCTGCCTCCTTCCTGCCAGCAGCCCAACACCTCCCCGCGGAGATGTTAAAACCTGCACCCCTCCACCTCCGCCAGCAGCGCGCGTCCGTATTAGCAAACACACACATACCTCCAGAACGCCTCCCCTCAATGTGCGTTTTATGGAGCTGGGGATAGGCACAAAGCAGTAGCTGTTACAGCCTTCACAGCCCCGTGTGGAGAATTAGATCACTGGGGAAAAATCCTTCCAAGCCCCTTTATGGAAAATAAGGCCTTAGACTGTAAATGCAAAGCCCGGTGAACAACAACCCTCAGTAATGAGCCAACACCCCATGGCCCATTTGACCAGGAGAAAGAATTTGCTTTTTACCATTCCATTCAAAAGGTGAAAAGCAAAACATGTTTTTACCCGGCTCAGAGAGTTTATGTTCTTTACAGTTTCTTTTGCACAACCTTTCCCCCTCCAGTGGGTGCTGCGGAATGGGCGATGCCGGGCTTCCCACATCCCCATCCACGTGGCCTGTGTCACCTTCGGGGACATCACTGGCTGGCCCATGGGGAACCAAGCCCAGAGAGCTCAGAGCTTCATCCCACTCCCAGGCACTGACAATGACTCCCGCATGGCCACTGTCAGGTTGATACTGACACCCATATGGTCACCGACACCAGCAAGAGAGCCTCATCCTGACGGTTTCCAACTCAAGTGATTCTACAGTTCTATGATTTCCACTGGAAATCTCAAAGCAGTGATGTCCCTCCAGGTTAACCCCTCCAAACTGTCCAACAGATGACAGAGCAGAGTCTGACACACGCTCCCTGCCCCTTCGCTTCCTCCCGGACGCCCACCTTGATGCGCTCACTGCCGTGTTTGCCCCATAAATCAATTCTTTTGGCTGTGAAAAATGAGCCAAACGAGTTACACTAAGAATCTGGGGTTTTATTAGGACTTTCTCGAAAACAAAACCAACCCCCGGCGTGATTTATGGCTTTAACCAAAAGGAGTATGAAAGTAATGCCCCCACCCCCGGCCTCCGCGAAGCCCATTTATTCCCCTGTCACTTTTTTGGCAATGGGGGCTCCAAAACCCAATGGCGAACAATGGAAACTTTCTGCCGGGTACAGGCAACCCCGGAGCCAGGGGGCTGCGAGGGGCCTTCGAAAAACAAACAGAGGCTCAGGGAGCAGACGAGGCGGATCAGCGAGAAGTTGCAAACCCACCCTAAGAGATTTTTTCCTTAAGGCAGCTTTTGTCCGACTTTTCCTCGAGAGGAGATATTTAGCGGCTCCTTCCCCAACGCCTCGTCCCTAAGTCAATGAGCTGCGACTGCTGGTGGCTAAGAAGCATCCGCACCTCCAAGGTCCGCGAAGAACAGGAGGCACAAATCCCCGAAGGGCACTCCGCACCGCGACAGCGTTTTCAGCAACCGTTCAAAAACCATTCTCCCTCCGGAGCACCACCACCACCACGCAGGATCCCACCGTGTTCATTCATAACTCCCGCTCCGGCCGTTCCCATCCGCCCCGCGAACGCTGCCCTCCTTACCTGCCGCCTGCCCGCCGCTCCGCTCCGCTCCGCGCCGCCGCGCTGCCGGCAGCGCTCCGACGGCCGCCGCCAGGCACAGGCACCAGACGGAGCCCCAGGCCGCCCGCATCCCTCCGGCGCGGCTCCGGGGCAGCGAGGCCGCCGCCGCCGCACCGCCGCCCGCCTCAGACATCCCTCGGCCGCATGCTGCCGCCGCTCAGCGCTCCGCTCCGCTGCTGCGCTGCCGGGAGAGGGAGAGAGGAGCTGAAGGCGGGAGGAGCTCCGCACGGTCCTCCCGGGTTTGGAGTGGCGGTGGGCGAGGGGGGGGGGGAGAGGGGAAATGGGGATAGAAAGGGGAATGGAGGTAAGATGGGGATAAATGGGGAAATAGGAGTAGAAAGGGGAAATGGGGGTAAAAGAGGGAAATGGGGGCAGAAGGGGGAAATGGGGATTAGAAAAAGGGAAAGTAAGCGATAAAAGGGGAAAATAAGTGATAAAAGGGGAAAATAAGCGATAAAAGGGGAAAATAAGTGATAAAAGGGGAAAATAAGTGATAAAAGGGGGAAACGGGGATAGAAGAGGGAAATGGGGATATGAAGGGGAAATAGTGATTAAAAACAAGAAAATAAGTGATAAAACAAGAAAATAAGTGATAAAGAGGAAAACAAGTGATAAAAGAGGAAAATAAGTGATAAAAGAGGAAAAGAAATGATAAAATGGGAAAATAAGTGATAAAAGGGGAAAATAGTACTTAAAAAGTAATACAAGAAAACCGGTAATAGAAAGAAAAAATAGTAACAGAAGAAAAATAGTAGTAAGAGAAAAAACAAAGTAATAAAAGGAAAAAAAATATAGCGATTAAAAAGTGGGAGATCCAAGAAGCGCCCGGGGAGGCTCTGAGCGCGGCGGGGCCCTCCCTACCTGCGCAAGCCCCGCGGCCGCCCGCGCACCGCGCATGGAGGAGCCGCCGCCTCCCGCCCGCCGCCGCGGCGCTCCTGCGTCTGCCCGCAGCGGCTCCGGAGCGGAGCGGGGCGGCCGCGCTGTCCCCGCCCGCCGGGCCGAGCCGCCCGCCCCGCCGCCCCGCCCCGCCCCGCTGCCGCCGCGGGGGGCCGCGCCCGCCGTCCGCTCCGCTCCGCGCCCGGCCCCAGCGGGGGCCCGAGGGGGGAGGTGGGAGCGGGGAGAGGGAGAGGGAGCGCACGTTTTTTTTTTTTTTTTTTTTTTCCGGGGTTGAAGCGAAGCGAACGGCCGTGGGTTGGCTGCGGGTCCCGCGGCAGTTCTGTGCCGGGACACACGTCCGCACGTTGGTTTTGTTTTGCGGCCCTGTAACGGCAAGAGTGTGCTTTCTGAAGGGAGGCGGGAGGATAGGGCTGAAGAGGGGTCTGTGGGTCCGTGCAACCCGGGACGGCAGCGCTTGGGCGTGGTGAAAGGGAACTTGTCCACTGTACCCCAAAGTGAAGCCGCCAGCGCTCCTTCACCCACCAAGGACCAGAAGTTTGTCATGGACAGGAGGAATCACAGCCTACTCGGGCTCTGTGCTGTGGTGAAATCTGACGCAGTGTCACCGGTGTGTGAGCAGCGCCCATGTGGGATATTGTGGGCATCTCCCGCACCACCACAGCCGCCCCACCTGAGCGACGTGCACTGCTTGATGCCTCCACTCACGGAGAAATCACAGCGCTGCTCTAGGAGAAATCACAGCGCTGCTCTAATCCCCTGACGCAGCAGCTCACTCACCAAAAATAGATGCAAATATCAGAGCTGGGAACGCTTGGCATCGGGGGCCCAAATACACCAAAGACTGAGCATAACAGCTAAGCTCCAGGCTGTTCGGGTCCCGGCGATGCGCATGGAGCTGGGGAGGGCTCAGAGCTCCCAGACTCTGTCCTGACACCTTCATCAGGCGCGGGGGTCTGACATCTCAATAGCACCGCATTGTGTGAGTGCAGAGAGGAAATGCTCCATGGCAGACAGACCCTCACCGGTGACACCAGTGGGCTTAAAGGAAGACAAAGGAGGGAAAAGCAGACGGAGAAATACAACGTGGTTATGACACCATCACTGAGGTGGCTTTTTGGAAAAAAGAGGCTGAGTTCTGATCTCTGCGGGAAATCAAAGGGGGATTGGGGTACACCTACATGAAAGACTTCAGGTTCATACTTTCCCTTGGAGCAGGGACACTTTAAGTTTCCTGCTGAGTGACCACCTGGCAGAACCTATATGAAGTGCAGATTTTCTGGGTATGCTTTGTCATTCTTTAGGACTTCAATGCCATAAGCCTTATATTAGCGATGCTCTCAGTGTTATAGCCTGTCACCATCACTGTCCTGGGAAGGGGATTTGGGGAGCCTTGTGAGTGCTTGGAGCCACCCCTTCTTCCTCTCCATCCAGAATATGGGGACCGGATGGACTGTGAGATGTCCCAAAGCCCTTGATCTTAATGAGTCCTCTTTGGTGACACTGTGTGTGCTGATGCAGGTGGGGATGGCATGCAAAGGGCATACTGCAGAAAGCGGTGCCCAAATCAACACTGAGCTGGAGCAGAGCAATGGGGAGGGTTAAACTTTAGTTAGTTAACTTTAGTAAGATTTAATGTGCTGAGCATGATTGATCAGAATTACAGAGAGATGTGGTCACATGAGTCTGAATCCTATCAGGATGAGAAATTTGGAGTGAAGTAAGAAGAGCGAGCCGGAGAAACGCACGTCTCTGCTGCAAGAGCTGTGTATGGGGAGGTGCTGGCAGAGGTACAGTAATTTGGCAGCCTGGAGAGCAAACAGTTGGAGGAGCGGTGAGAAAAAGCCTGGAGAGAGCCTGAGGAGGGTGTGAGAAGCACAGATTTCCAGCTGATCCCCAAATCCTGCTGACTCAGCAGGGCCGGTCCCCAACAAGCATCCCCTCCTCCGAGATGCCAATCACTGGGTTTTCCCAGTCCTTGGAGTAAACGATAGCGATGCCTTGGAGCCTGGAGGGGAGGAGACAGGGATGGCACATTTCGCTGCAGGCAAAGGCTTCAACACGGGGACAAATTGTTCATTATTTGCATTGCCTTAATACCGCCTGTGTGCTACACAGGGCAGAGCTGACACAGTGCCTGCCTCCAGCCCTGCCATGCTGACAGGCTCACTTGTACAGCCACCTCCTTGCAGTCCCTGCCGGGGCTTTATTTTTCCAAAGAGCAAAACACACTGAATCAGGCATATCTTCATAGAATCATAGAACCCCTAAGGTTGGAAAAGACTTCTAAGATCATCTAGTCCAACCGTCAACCCATCCCCACCATGCCCACTCATCATGTCCCTCAGTGCCACATCCCCGTGGTTCTTGAACACCTCCAGGGATGGTGACACCGTCACTTCCCTGGGCAGCCTGTTCCAAGAAATTTTTCCTAATATCCAACCTGAATCTCCCCTGGTGCAACTTAAAGCCATTACCTCTTGCTCTATCTCTAGTCTTTGCTGCGCTCAACATATAGGTTGTGCTATAGAGTTGAGCGGCTTCATACATGCGCCTGTGTTTGAGCTCCAATGTGTGTATCCAGCAGCTTTGCAGTGGAAAAGCAACCGAGGGCCTCAGGATAGTTTACAAACAGAGATAACTCCTGCAGCTGCTCTTGGGGGTGGCTGAGTGTCATTACCCCATCACAAATGATCACTACCGAACACAGGAGAGTGAGCAGCCTTCCTGAAAGCCAACTCCTGGTTGGTGGCTTTTGGTTGTGAGACCATGTCCAGCTCCATTCTATGAAAGTGATACTGAGCTCAGGGACCCTGTGCTGCTGCAGAAATGTGATCCCCTCCCGCAGTGCACGGATGCCCAGATCAAACGCAGCGAAGAATGCAACCTGTGGTTGGGGTGGGGGGGTTGGCCTCCGCCAGCCCAGAAGGGCCTCTGTGTAGCAATTGTGGCAGAAATCGTTTCATTCATCATTAAGAGAAAAACATTTGCAGTGTGGAAAGTGGCAGTTACATAAGAAATTGGATAGGAGGCAGGTAGGTATTCACTTTAAGATGTTGTGTGGAGTCAGTGCCTTTAATCAACAAGGGAAATGTTTGAATGTTAATAGAACTAACAATGAAACCAGAATCATGTTTTGACAAGTATTTCCAAACATTCCAGGAACACTGTGATGCTCTAGCAGTGGGTTTCTTGGGGAGGTAATTGATTGCTCAAGCTGTACTGGGTTTTGCTGTGCATGAGCAGCCTTGGCAGCACATGCTGCATCATGAGGCTGCTGAGGGTGCCCTGGTGGCACTGCTGGAGGTGGGCAGGTGTCTGCTTCTAATAAAGGACTGCTTTCATCCTCACAAAATATCCTGCAGGCATGTTAGAAGAGAGGTAAGCTCAATGCTGGAAGCTTCTCCCAAGGAATTCTCTTCTGGATTATCCTTCCATCATTTGCCCCATCCATGGAAGAATTCAAGGCCAGGTTGGATGGAGCCCTGGGCAGCCCAACCTAGTGGCTGACAACCCAGCCCATGGCAGAGGGAGTTGGAACTTGATAACATTTAAGGTCCATTCCAACCAAGCCATTCTATGACTCTGTGATTCTATGATCATAGGGACTTGCTCATTGTGCATTTGTCCAGAACATGGTGGTTATTCCCCTTCATCTGTTGGATTTTGCCCCTTTTTTTTTTTTTTTTTTTTTTTTTTGCGTGTATTACTGACACAGATCACATCTATCTGTTCTGAAAAGGAACACTGAGTCATTCAAAAGTGACCAGAAAAGTTCCAGGAGACAAATGTATCTCTGAGATCAGCCCCGTGAGGCTTTGCCATGCTTTTCTCACTGATTCTGGTTTAAATCAATAGATCGGATGAATCATTGATGAGCATTTGGAAACATGGGATGTCAGGAACTGCTTGTCTTGAGAACTTTGTCAACGATTGACCAGCTGGTCAAAGGTGGATTTTGTTTTATTGTGGAGAAGACCCACAGTTTACTCCCAGATTTACCATTAACTGCATAACTCTGGAAGTTTCACACCCTCCTTGAACATCTCGTGCCACTGCAACAGTTTGCCACCCTTCTCTGTGTAAGCTGAAAAAGTGAAATTAGCAAAGCATGAGTTAGGAACCTGATGGACCTGGGCTATCTGTATGGCCAATGGAGAGAGAGAGATGCTTTCAATATAATTTTTTTGAACTTAAACTGGTTCTCATGGTGGCTGTCTCTCTATAGTGGTAATGGAGAGGTCGTGGATGCTCAACAGCCAAAGGATCTGGCCATGAGTAAGGAAAAGAGCTGGGAATGACAGGGGCAGATTTCACCTCTGTCCCTCTGATTTTGAGCTGCTATCACTGAAAGCTTCAGTTCTCCAAACATGCTCGAGGTCAAGCTCAGTGCCCACAACTGTTTCACATTGGTGCAAAATCTTTAAATCTGAAAAATATCAATTTATTTGCGAATCATAACCAAACATGCCTTCAGTAGTACCAAGAGGCAAATACGTACTTCTGAAGGCATATCTACAGTAAAATCCCAGTCTTCCTTAAAAATAAAACCAAAAAATGCAGCCAGAATAACCAGTGGTTTTCAGTCAGTGGTTTTCCATCTTTTTCATTTGCAGACATCCACATTTTTTCCAGCAGAGGTTCAGCCCCTTGTATACTTAAATTGAAGCCTACTGACAATAGGCTCATTTTTCTTGTAAACTTTTGTAGACCATTCAGAAGAAGTCAGGGGACCCCGGAGACCCACAGACTACAATGAAAATGATTGAAAACTGTTATATATTTATTCTTCTGTAACTAAATATGATCTTTTTTTGGCCATGCATTTATACAGACTGTCTACTTCAGCCTTTGAGGTGTCTGGAATCTGTGGGCCTGGTGGTGAGGGGGACAGAAGTTTGCTCAAAGGCATAATCGAAAAATTATTTAGGTATTTTCAATTGATTTAGTGATATCCCTATGTGGACAGTAACTATGACATTAGCTGGGAACACTGATGAACAAATCAAGTTGCTCCACTTAATCATTTGTTGCCAAAGTAGATGCAAGGAGTGGAGAAGAGTTCAAATGAATCAGGAGAATAGCAGTAATTGTTGAAAGACTTGATGTAGTTTACCCAGAAATGGCTGCTTAATTGCTTCTTAATTGCTCTTGGTAGGCTTATGGGAGGCAGCATGCAAATAGTGCAGATCGTAGGAATGTCTCCAGCCCAGATCTGGAGCGCAAGCCTTGATTTCAGTGTGGGAGAGGGGGAGGATACGGAGGTGAGCACTTCAGAAAGAGCAACGAGGGGCAGCTGCAGCATCCACTGTGTTCACACGAGTCACCCAACTGGGACAGCAAATTTGTGTTGTTTTACAAAACTCAAGCATAGTATTAGTACTATGCCACAGTTAAGACAAAAGGGTTGCACATTGCCAGGAACGTATTAGCTCCTCTTACAATTGAGTACACAAGTAAGAAGTTGGTTGAAAAGGGCGTATTTTCTCTGTGGCTGTTGTTGCCTCAAACTGTAGAAATAAGAAAATGTTTGTAATAGTTTGTATCTCACTACACAGTGCAAGGGGGATGGATAATCCACTGCCAGCCCGATTTCTCCAGGCAGCTGTGCAGTCGGGCTACAAGAGATATCTGCAGATGTAAAAAGTGTATCCAAATCAAACAGTCCAAAGTTTGAAAATATCTTCCTCTCCGTGCTGGAGTTAAACTGGGAGCCAGGCAGCACTCTATCTGCAAACCAATGGAAAAAGAGAACAAGTATTTGCTCCCAGCAAATTGAGCAGCTCACGAGATAATAAGAAAGACAAGGACACTACAGAGAAATTATCATTTTTTCTTGAAGGCTTTGTGACAAATTTCCAGTCTCTTCTTTGCCAAAATAGTTTCATAAATACTGGAGATACTTGGTTTTATCCTCCCTGAATTCATAGAAATGTGGAAGCGTGTTCTCACAGGTAGCTGCAGTTAATCTGAGCGATCTTGAAATGGCTTCCAGCTTTCAGAAGTTTACATTAAGTAAAGATTATCCAATTATAGTTTTCTTTAAAGATAAGAAAGATAAAGTCGATGGAGAGACATGCTAGATGACTAAAGTATGCTACTTTTTTCTCATACATTTCTTTCATGGTATGCTGTGAGACAGCTCTAAAATTAAAATACGGGTTTTGGCTGTGCAGAGATATGTGACCTAACCCTGTAGTTGAGGGATAAGCACAACAAATGATGACAATTGTTGGTCATAAGTATTATTACCATCTACAAACACATCATGGCACTATGGATTTCATCCAGAGTTATCTTTCAAAATACCCAACTTTAAATTTTGATTTCAGCCAATAAATTAGCTGTAGCCTGACTCAGCCAGTTGTAAATAAATGTTGACTGTTGAGGAAACTATATGCATTACTGAGAGGTCTGAAGTCAGACCAATGGCTAGTTATGGGTCATAAAGGAGAAGAGAATACATGAGGTTTGTGTTAGGAAGTGAAGTAATATTCCAGCTTTAAATTCTAATTCTCTCTGTCTCTTAAAATGTGTGAAATATATCATATGTTACTCCTACCTCACCACAGCTTTGAAAAATATGTTTTCCTCATGTAAATAGGCTTGGGCAGATTTCAGAAACCTTGTAAATATTGGTCCTGTTGGGGCTGAACATGAAGTTAATGTCTGTTTCTGTTGTATCAGTGAAAGATTTCATGAAATGATTGGAAAAATAATATTAGTATAATGTAAGCACAATTTAAAATAAGATGCTGTGGCTTACCATGATGATTCTATCATTCTATGATTCTATAATTCTATGAAATACCTGAATTGCACAAAGCAAATAGTTTGTCCACATTGTCAATGGCTTATCCAGTTGGAAGCTACAGTATAGGGCCATGACCTTAGGCCAACGGGAGTCTAAAAGGGAACAAATAATAGCTCAATTGGATTCCTCACTCCATCCTAATTGTCTGTCTTTCCAATAAGGCTGAATTAAGTAGAGTCTTTCATCACCTCACACCACACACTTTGCAGGCAGAGAGGCTTTCATGTTATGACATGGCTGCCACGTTGTTTGCTATCAAGAATGTTTATCTTTTTGCTTGATGATGTTGAAAAACCTTAAAAGATCTGTTTGCAAATATAAGTCAGAAGACATAACATTGTTTGGGTGAAAAAACGCAAGAAAGCATCACCTGCCCCATGGCTATGGGGAGCACAAGAACTATTATGAGAGAGGACATGGGGGAGGAGGTATGGATCATCTGTTCTTGTCATTTTCTATGTGTCTCACCTTGGTCTGTGTTGCTATTTTAGTGAGAACTATTGGTGATAGGTGGATGGTTGAACTGGATGATCTTGTAGGTCTTTTCCAACCTTGGTGATTCTATGATTCTATGATAAAAGGGCAGAGCCTGTGGACTGTACCTCTGTGACGAAGCAATGAAGCTGACTTTTCACCAAAGCCTGTAGCACAGCCCTCTCAATCAGGCAGAAAACACAAGTAAGATCCATGCTGTTTGGGCTAGAATTGATGGGAAGCTAGTTTTCACTTCTCACCTCTTCATATTCATGCTGAATTTAAGGAATTGCCAGCATCAACCCCATTTTTAATTCCAGGTGAAAGACATTGCAGATGGAGGAAATGAGCCTGGGGCAAGTTTCTGAGAAATTAGAGGCGGCGAAATAAAGCAGAGAGAATTGAGCGGGCAGAGGAAGAACAGAGGCATGTTTTTTACAGGGGATCATTTACACCCACCAACGCAACGCTATGGCTCGGTGCTGCAGTCTAGCACAGCAGTTGGCCTCCATAGCACCAGATGCCCTTCCTCCTAAAGAGATGAGATGGATTCACATGCTGTCTCTACCTCCTTGGGATGCTGTGGATTTTGGAAGTGAGGAGACAGTTTGGCCTAGTGTGTTTGTAGTTATTTTTCTCTGCCTGTCTCAGGATTTTGTTAGCATCGCAGATTCCCATTTCGCAATCAGCATTCTTCCAGTGAAACGGACAAAGGCATTTAAAATGGGCTGCATTTATCACTAGCGCTCAAGATGGATAAAAGACAGGACTGGATCCTCCGCAGGGGGTTACGCCATAACTCCACTGACCCGGGGGAGCTGCACTGATCTGCCACATCTGAGGGTCTGGCTGGTGGAGGTTCATCTGGCGATGCTTCGGTGATGCTCTGATCAAAGGCAGCCTCTGTGGAGGCCAAATTCGAAAAGCTGAAGACAAATGCTGTGCTCTAGGGGCACACTGTTCCTCAGGAGGTGGCCGGAGAATCCTGGCTCAGCCTGTTGTACAGCAACGCTGTTGTAGATAACAACCATCTGCATACTTGGCTGGTGCTCTCCAGTTGCATGTCCACCCCTGAGGCAATTGCTGTCCCCTGGATGGCCTGTTAGACCAGGTTTAGGCAGTACTGATAAGATTAAAGAAGCAAAAGAAAAAGATAGGGCATTTGCCCTTGAAAGCGTGTTTGCTCAAGGGTTATCATGCAGGGCAGTGCTGAGCTGGGGAAGCCCTTTGCTCCCTGTCCCCAGGTCTGTCAAGTTTTAAAATTCAGTGTAGGCTTGAGCATCAGAATAGTTGCAAATGAGCGGCTAGTGGAGATATTTTCATAAAGCAGGCTGGTTTTGGATTTGGTTTGTGTTTACCCAGCTGAGCTTCAGTCATTTTAGCTCAGAAAACACTGAAGGACAGTAGTGGAAACTAGCCAAAAAGTGAATTATTTCTTTCTGTCTTCAGTTCTTCTTCTTGCCCACTTACAGGACTTGAAAAATCTGAATTTGAATGCCTCCCTCACCATCAGAGGCTTAAGGCAACTTCTTGGTCATCCCTGTCTAGCTTGATCAGCTCTTTGCACGACCTCTGAGTTACTCAAGCCCCATAAACGTTCCCTCCGAGCTTGTTGTGCTGAGTGGCTTAGAGCAGCCTCCATCTGGGTTTTCTTCCAGTTGTCTGGTGGCAGGATGGCCTCTGCAGATGCTTTGCCTTCAGTGTTAGCACACATTGGCTGCATGTTTTTCCCTTACTGCATGATGCTGGAGACTCAGCTGTGCTGAATTCTCTGGGTCCACTCTGCTGTTACAGGTGTGGCTGTAGCGCAGAGCAGACACTTCTGCCTTGGATTCAAATCAGGCATCCATAGCAGCAGATACAGAGAAAATAGCAGCAGAATCCATCCAGAGAACATAGTAAGGATGTGGGCAGTTACTGCACAATGTTGCTGGGTTAGGCTGCTGTTGATGCAGTGCTTAGCATGTTTAAAGGTGTGTCTGCTGGCTATCTCCTCTATAGAAGAGCCTTTGATCAAGTTTTGTACTTTCTTCAATAAATTCAGTTAATCAGGTACATCATTCTTCCCAAGGCATTTGCATCCAAGGTCACCAGGCCAACTGGCTGGACCTGTGAAGGGTTTTTCTGGGTTTCTACCCATTTGTTAACATGGGGATAACATACAAAACAGAGCCAGAATGATGGTACTTACGGCTGTGTGTTTTTGAGGCTTACATCTTGGTTAACAGTGCTGTGCTGACTGTGGATGAGATTTCCTTCCAGACATTCCTACTGATCTGCACATTGCTGCCAAGATATGTAAATCGTCTCACTGTGATTCCTTTGCTTTCTAACATCACATTGAGTTAGGCATTACCTGGAATCTAACTGAGTTTACTTTTTATAGCTAATTCCTTAACCTCTTTTTTTTTTGCTGATCTGGACAACATTTTGAGCTCTGCTTATATGTCAGTACTGCTTTCATCTAGAAAACTGCACTGCTAGTAAAACATATAGTAAAACTGCTAGCAATGTAAGAGACTGCTGGGGAGCCACAGTGGGCCTGGGTTGCATCTATGTATCCTTTTTTTCTCACTAAAGGCCTGGGCAGTTCCAAGGAGGAGAGGTAAAGGAAAACATCCTTTTGTGATGTCAGTGCCTGTGTGAAAGCATTTGCCCAACTTTACATTAACTCTGCACCTTCACTTAAAGCATTAATGATACTCATTCATTTTGCTGGCATGGAGGAACCCGATGAGATGTTCCAGGTTGAATCACCACAATGATATTAGCTGAGATAAATAAAGCATGTTTAAGAAGGTCTTCAAAGCCAACTGACCTCTGTAGGTACACTAAAGTAAACACTGCTGGTCATATTTTACTAATATCATCCATAAGGAGAAGTACCTTGTACCTTACATAGACCAGACAACTTTAAGGAGTGGTTGGAAGAATAAACTCAAGTAATAGTTTGGGGGTGAAGCACTGAAACAACTGACTTGAGCACCTTGAAGTCTCAAATGGGAATAGGTTTAAGAAACCTGTCTAAATCTGCCCTTGGGAGATTGTTCTTCTCCCAGTCTTGTATTACAAACATGTTAGCTTTCCTTAATAATACAAAGGTGGATCTTTGATGACAAAGCTTTTTCTTGATTGTTTAATTAAGGCAATTAATGATTAATTTCATCAGCAATTTCTATTTTCTCTGTCGGTGGCCTCTGGCTGAAGGACACTAAAACTGCTGGCTCAGAGCATCTCAGTGCTGGGCACAACTGTAGCTTATTTTGCATTTAGTTTTGTCAGCATTTCCAATAATTTGGCCAATTTCTGGTAGGAATTATTCATCGATATTTGCAGCAGCCTCTGTTTCCTTTGGGTGAGCTGAAACTCCCCAGCTGGTTCATTTGGGTGCCCATGGACTATGGCTGGCCCACTGCAGTTGGCTACTCTGAAGGAAATCAGGCTGCATGTCTGAGGATGCACAGATCCTTTGTAAAGTTGTTGGGACTCTAGTCTCCAAAGGCCATGGGTTTACTTGGAAGATTTATCCATCTGACATTTGTTCTTCCTCATTGAAGTTACATGTCTAACTTCTGGGCTTCTGGAAAGATACCAGTGCAAGAAATGACTCAGAAATCTCTATTTTATTTTGACTTATTACTACGACCAGTTTTGAACAATTAGAAACTACTCACCAAGTAAAAAGTGAAGGCAATATCTGCCATCTCATAGCTCCATCAAATCCCATATCAAAGATGTGTTTATAGGTTTATAGCAATGTTTGAAGCTATACCCCATCAGTGCTGCAGGTTTTTTTCATCTGGGGGTATGGATGAGTATGTCTTTAAGTACGTGAACTAGCCTTGCACCAAAACATTCGATAAAAAACTGAAGGGTGGAATGTATCTCAGTCAGTCTTGAGTGGCTACAAGTTCATCTTCGAGCAGTCTCTTTAACTTTGATAAGGGTAGGCATCTCCCCCAAGGGGAGCAAGGCTGGTGTCTCCAACAGGGGAGCCTTAGAGTTCTTGGGACCTTCTGATGGGGATTTTCATGCTCCCTGGATATAATGCAGGGAATATCCTCGACTGAAACATTGCTGGCTTGAGGTCAAAAAGTTGATTTCAGTAGAAGTCTAAACTTCTGTCCATATGGTGTTTGGGGAACATCCTGATTTACTTACTTTAAACAAAGGCAGATATCCGGTTAAAATCCCTGGAGCTGCAGCCAATAAGTGCCTCATTTCAGCACTGTGCTTGCAGCAACGGCTACCCACCATAAAAACACTGTTCAGAGGAATAAAAGTATTAAGAAAATAAATAGATTCAGTACTTGGATTAGACACAGATTTGAAATATGTGAGGAAAGATGGCGCAAGTAGAGAAAGTCGATAAAGAATAAATAGACAGACGTCAGTGACAACATGTTTAATCCAAGCTGCTGCACAGGATACGTTTTTATGTTGTATATTTGTCTTCTTCCCTCCAAGTAGGTGAGAAAGGGACTTGCATTGCCGTGTGTCTCCAGCACAGTTGTCCAAGTACCTCAGTAACATGAATGGGACTATCAATATGCATTATCCTGGTTACACAGCTCTGGGTGCAGGAGGTAATGGGTATCGATTCCTGCAGCCTTTCATCCTTCATTCCAACTACACTCTGAAAACTGCTACTGGACTTCTATCTACCTGGGGAGGAATGATTTATCTCCTTTATCTGATTTTATATAGCAGCAAAGAAGAGGCAACTTCAGTGATGAGACTGGAGTTGTCATAGCTTTGCTGACAGATACTGCAGCTTTGCAAGGTCTTGTGTCTCTAGGCCTGCTGTTCGGATGAAGACTGCTTCAGAACTTGCCTTCCTTTAGCCTTGTGTTAGCAGAGAGGGCCATTGACCATGGAACCACTCCAAGGTGGTTGACTGGAGTAGACATGGAGCTCGTTTGATTGTAGGGTAGGTGGAAGTGGGCAGTTTCTTGGTTTATTTGTCCATCTCTTCCTAGCAGCTGGGGTTTTCCAAATCACTTCCCTAGTCAGAAGATCTGCATGTGTGAGCAAAGCAGCCTGCCTGCAGCCCAGACCATTTGTTACTGCTGTTGTGAGACTGGGGAGATTGAGGCAATGGAGCTGGATAGATGGCAAGATCAGACTCTGTGTCCCCTGCTTGGGCTCTTTGTAGCAACTCTAGCATGTCGACTTGAGTCATGTTCTTTTCTTTGCTTGAGGTTAATGATACTTGCTGGAGTCATCCTGACTCTGAGGTTAGATTCATCTGGTAGGCAAGTTCAGAACAGGCCACCCTCAGACTCTAAACAAGAATGCTGTCGCTCCGTTTATGAATTCAAGATGTCAGTTTTTACATCCCAAGATCTATTTTCTGCTATGGTTTCTATTCAAGAAGGGCTGTGCCTGTGTAATGAATAGCAGCTGATGAGATCTTACAGCTCAGCATTACGCAATCAAAATGAATAGCATGCATGCAAGAGTCCCTGGCATGGCACAGCAAGGAGTGCAACCTAGGGCTGGATCCCATTTCTGGGGCTTCCACATCATCACCATACTTGGGATGGGATGCTTGACATCTTCAATGGGCTAGGCTGGAATGGAGTTTGTTCCTAGTTTTCCCAAGAAGAGGGCAAGCAAAGGAACTTGACCCTGCTGATTTTTGTTTCTGGATGTCCAAAAAATTGGTGAGGATGCTATGATGCCCTCTGGGACAGAGCTGTGCTTCAGCAGTGACCATGTCTCATCCTCCAAGCAAAGTAAGTCTTGTGTGTGCAGATTATTTTTTTATTAGATCTTTTATTTGGGTCTCATAGAAGATCCCACGTCTCCCCATATCTCGTTTAAGTCCTGAGGGCACTGTGGCTACAGAGGCACTAAACCACCTTGACTGTGATCAGAAAATCCAGATCTGATTTCAACCCCCTTCACAGACGACTCAGTGTGATCTTCTTTAACCCTCTTGGTCTTCCTAATTCCCCCAAGAAAAAAGTGTCAGGGAGCTGATGTGTTGTTCTACATAAACAGTTGATTTTGGGTTCCAAGAATGATAAATAAATTTATTTGGGTCAAACCAAAGCAATCATTTGAGTTTTCCTGGGAAACTTAAAAAAAAATGAAAAAGATTATTGTAGGGTCAACCTCAAATAGTTTCTTCAATCCAAACCCAAAATGTTTTATTGGGTTTATTAACCTTTTCATTCAAGCTTCTTTTATTTTCTTTTAATTTATATTCTTTTTTAAAACAAAAAAAGCTGTTTTGAGATATGAATGTGAAGATGTTGAAATGGAACATTTTTGTATTTGAGAAAGAAAACAATCCATTTTGTTTAGAAGATGTTGAAACAATATGTTTCAATTTTTTTTTTTTTCAGAATTCCCCTCCTACTTTTTTCTCTTTCTTTCTTTCTTTTTTTTTTCTCTTTTTTTCCCTCTGGCTGAAATTGTTAGCTCAGATGACCCTGAATTTGCAATCCGAATTTTATCTTCCAAACTCTTTGATTTCTGGCATACTTGCTATGCCAAATTGATGTTGCTTTGCAGTCCCCTCACTCAGCAATCCAAGCCTCCAGCACATTACATGGGCGTAGGATCTTGCTCACTAGCTCCAAGTCAGGAGCTCCCGAGGGATACAGGAAGGGGGACACAGTCAGTGAGATCATTGATGTAGATATGGCACTGAGGGACATGGGTTAGTGGGCATGGTGGGGATGAGTTGATGGTTGGACTAGATTATCTTAGTGGTCTTTTCCAACCTTAATGATTCTATGATTCTATGATTGGTTGATCTCATGAAGGAGTAGCAACTCCAGCAAGTTTGTTGGTGCAATGTATTTACAGAGTTTTGATGGGTTTTGCAGAAGCTGGGACCTCTCTGGCAGAGCCAGCTGCTGCTCTGCAGATGGTGCCTCATGGTTTGCATGCAGTGCGGCATGTGCTTCATCAGCAGCAGCAATGAGTCCAGGCACAGGTAGGAGGGATTTATGGTTCAGTAAAAATTATAAATGCTTGCTGGTGATGGCTATCCAACCTTGGTGATTCTATGAGTCTATGATTCTATGATGGGATGAATAAGGTACAAGAATTATGGTTATGAACCCATTTCCACAAGTCTTGTGGCCCTCAGACCTTGTGATGTAAGCTGCTTGGAGCTGATCCTGGATGTATTGTTGTGCCACTTCATTGTGCAGCCAAATGCATCTTTCCAACAAGAGGTGGAAGAGCTTGTCCACAATGCTCATGAGCATCATAGCAAGCTGAGTGGTACAATCTCAGGATATAGTTCTCTAAACACGACAGCTTCTCCTGGCAATACCCAAAAATTGAGAGAAAAGAAGGAAGGAGAAAGAGAGGGAAAATGAAGAAGTGTGGATCTGACTAAGATCACTGTCTTGTATCATACAGGCTATGAGAGACAAAAGCCAGCTTTGAATATTATTGCTTTCACTCACGGCCAGCTGCTGCTCAGACCTTTCTCTCTTCTGCTCTATGCTACTCTTGTCTCTGCTCTGTTCTTGCCCACAAGAAGAATGAAATGAAAAATGAGAACAAGAATTTTTTTAAAAGTCTTTTTTCTTTGTATGAAGCAACAAAGTCGCCAACAAATTCGTTCTTTGAAACTGATGGGGTGGAAGGAGTCAATTAGAAATAACTTTTGCTATATAGACCTAAGACCTTTTCCCTGGCAAATGAGTTATGTATTTTCTTTTGCATTTATAAACACCAAGATGCCTTTTCATTTCTGAGCAAGCAAGAATGGATTAGTCTCTGGGGCAAAGGGTGGGGGGGTGGAGTGAGCATCGTTTGCATTTTCAACTGGTAAGTGAGAGCTCAGTAAATGACAGCAGTGCGTATGGGGAGAATTGGTGGGGGATGTAGCTGCTGACTTGTGTGGCTGGTTCTGCATGGCCCTCATGCAGGTGGAAACCCAAGGTGTGTGGGGAGACCTCAAGAGCCTGTAGATTCCACAAGGAAGCTCCAAGGGCTGAAGAATATGACCAGAGGAGGACACAAGCAAGAAATTCAGTTTCAGTAGCATCTTGCACTCTCTTCACACTGCTTGGAATAACTGCATGCAGTGCAGAGCAGAGGAGAAATAAGCTCCCTTACCATGGGACTATTATGTTACACTTCCCATAAAACAAGCCCTTCATTTTGCTCATTAAAATCAGGCATGCTTGTTTGTTGGAGTTTTGAGTGTACAGTATTTCTTCTATTTGTGGGTTTAGCTATAAAACTGAAAGAAAACTTTTCTTATAGTTAATTTTCCTTTTAATTGCTCATAGCGGAGTCCTTCTGACTCCAGACCATTTCTATAATTACTGGAGCACATTTTTCCCCCTGTACCTCTTTTACAGGGTAGGAATACTATTTGCCTCCCCTGTATCCAGAGTCCTTATCGAGATGAAGCTGTAGAAATGTAACCACAAATTAAGGCTGTCAGCTCTCCTACTCGTATGTTTGTTATTCCTGAGGCCAAGTTGGAAAAAAACTTATATATATATATGTATTTAAATTGATAAATGCACTAAAATAAAAAAATCTATTCGAGCCAATTTCTTGTAATCTAGGTCTACAGTTGGACAGAGAGACTGTGCTGTGATTGCAGAAGCAGTGGGGTGGAAGTCCTACCTCGGCTACCAAATTATGGACCATGGTCCTTGGCAGCAGAGTGAGCTCAGCTCAGCTCAACCCAGCAGACTTCCCAGGCTCTCATCCCAGCAGAGTTGTTTCTCTGTCCTGCTCGAGGCCAGAAACCCTCGCTGCATTGTCAAACCATCTGGGTGGTGTTTCGCAGTTCTTTGTAGTTCAGTAAAACCAAGCTGGTTTTCAGGGGTGACTGGAGTAAGTGGCATCTCTTTGGAGAAGTATTAGGAAGGCAGAATTTGGGAGGGTTTAAGCCTGCACCCTCATTGAAAATGGAGGGGGGCACCTCCGCTGCAACTCAAGCTGCCTATGTCTCTGTTTCTCATCAGCCTCATTCCCCACTTTGGGAATTCTATTTCACTCCCCACCTAGTGCCTTCATGCAAACTCAAGGCATGACTTCAGGATCAGACTAAGCCCATGGGACCTGCACCTTAATTTTGATCAATCTGAACTGCACTAAACAACCTTCCCCTCATGCACTGCTGGCAGCAAGGTGGCAGAGAACTGCTCAGGATGGATATGTTCATCAGCCACAAGCAAGCGACACTGACAGTAACTTGGGTGAAATGAGTTGATGAGTCCACATGAGCTACAAGTTCTGTGCTGATTTGCACCCATAATTACCAGAAATGAACAGGTTTGATGCAAAAGTATAGCAGGGGTGCTTGTAATCTGTCAGAAAGACAGATACTCTTGGAGCACACAGGGAGGCCTCTACTCAAGTTATAACAGCACCCAGAGACAGTGGTCATGGCCCCCTGTGGGATTAAACCCTGGAGGAACCATAAACAATGTCTTTGCAAGAAAGCACAGCAAGCCTTCACGGGCAGCTTACTGCAGAGAGTTAGCAGATGGAGAAAACACATCACAGTTGATCATTTGATATGTGTTTGCACAGGCAGAAGCAGCCTGGATGCGGCTGATCCTGGTGAAAAGGAGGGGAATGTGGTGGCCATGCTGTCTGGGCTGGAGGGTGGTTGCTCCATGTCTTTGGACAATGGGGGCTACAAAACCCTGCCTGCACTCAGCCAAGGAAGGGCCAGAGCTCCTCTAGGGCTGTGACACCAAAACACCAGGACCACCCTCCAGCCCTCTGAGGGTTCCCATTTATCACTTTGGTCGCCTGTGTGTCTGGTCTCAGCTGGGGATCTCCAACCTCTTTGCTTGCGCTTGCGCCATATGTCTCCAAGCTTGCGACAGCTTGCTTCGTGCTCCAAGGTAATGCTTATTTACTGGCAGTAGGTTCAGTAATTGCCTGGGTCGGCAAGTTATTTACAGAGTTCCTATTTCCTAATAGTCTTATAATGCAGCCCACTGTTGACAGTTTGTTTGAAAAGTCACTTTTCATATATAAACATGTTCCAGTCAGTTATTATTTGTTTTTATAACTCCTGTTATCAATAGAATTTATTATTAACACCCCTCCCCACTTCACTAGAAAATGTTGTTCTGGAATATTTGTGTGTCTGCAAATGATAAATATTGAGATTTGTGCTTTTTATATTTGTGAAAGGGCAATTCATTTATTCAAACACTCAACTTTTGACCCGGTCTTTGGAGTAGTCACTTCTGCTGGTTGAATTATTCATCGTGAATAAATTATCCCATGAATATATCCCCCCTCTCCGCCTTCTTTTTTCCTGTTTGTGAGGCGTATGTCGAGAGATCCTGATTTCTGAGAACAGAACCATCATTTGCAAGAATTCACTGAATAGTTGCATGCCTGTTTCTTCCTGCAGCAGCCATGGTCTGGTTGTTTCCTTCTCTGGTTGCCGGCCTGGGAGACCTCCACACATCTCTGCAGGCCTGCGATGAAGGGAGAAGTTTAAATGCAAGATGTTTTTCTTGGGAGCAATAAGACCACCCTACCTGCACATATAGGATCATTGAATCTTCTAGGTTGGAAAAGAACTTCAAGATCCAACCATCAGCCTGAGTTACCAAGTCACATCACTAACCCATGTCATTTTGAGACACATCCGCGTGTCTTTTAAAAATGTCCAGGGATGATCTTAGTTGTATTTCCAACCTTAATGATTCTGTAATTCTCTTTTCACATAGAGAGTGATGAGGTTCCCCCTCAGCCTCCTCTTCTCCAGACCACACAGCCGCAGTATCCTCAGTAGCTCCTCACAACTCTTGTTTCACCAACTTCATTGCTCCTCTCAATACACTTGGGCAACTCAATATCCTTCTTGTAGTGAAGGGTCTCAAACTGAATACAATTATCGAGGTGCAGCATGCCCAGTTGAGGGGGCTGGGCTGCAATCCTCAGCTGGGGGTGCAGGCCCACACCACATCATTACAGAGGGGAGCATGAGGCCTCCCCCGCCTGCAGCTGCCTTTGCTCCGCATTTGTCCCAATATGTATAACAAGCCCTAGAGATGGGGGGGAGGGGAAGCAAAAAGAGAGCAAACCCCAAATTTCAATCCGTTCTCCAAACAGCCACATTTGCAAGAAAGGTCCTAAGGAATGTTTTTCATCACTCCCAGTGAAACTCTAGGACTTTCATCACTTAACGCTTGCAGAGCTGCTGCAGATGAAAGGCTCCTCACTGGAAGCGCTTGCACCTCAGCTTTTGATCTCTGCTGTGCCCATGTGCTCGGCTGAGGAGAGAGCTGCTGCAGCTCCACTTCTCTCTGTCAAAAGACAACAAGTGTTTTCTTTCCCTTTTCCTGTTCAGTATTTCTGCAGCCCATTTACTCAGGGATCAGACGTCCCCATTTTCTGAGGGTCAAATATAGTGATAGCTTTGGATGTTAGCAGCCTCACAATATCTCTGGCGGTTATCTTCCAAAATAATCTCACTGGTCCTTAAGAAATAAGCTTTCCCAGATAGCTTTGATTCTCAGTGGGTTCTGGGAAGAGTTAGTTCTTCTCCCAGGAGTGAGGAACAGAGCTTTATTTATTTTTTCAGAGGAAAAGCCTGGCTGTTACAAGAGGGCTCTTAAACGAAGCGCGGAGTGCTGCCAATCGCTCTGGAAGATGAAGGAGATGCTGAGCTACCAACTAGTGGTGGAAACAGTATTAAAATTTGAGGTGGCAAGGGTTTGCAAGGAAAACCATGTGTAGGCATGAGATTCGCTGCTGGGGACAGGCTGGGAAATGGGCTGCTCCCTCTGCGAGGAGTCCTGCAGGTAATGTTAGGGAGGCAAGAGCTGATTTTCTACAGTTATAGGGTATCCTTTACAGCTACTGAAAATGTAGGGAAAAGCTGCCATTCCAGAAATCTCAGCTCAGGGGTTGGTATCGATTTACACCCACTTAGCACTCAATTTGTTCTGATATAACTATCTATGAAAGGCAGTAGAAAATCAGGATAATTTTCTAGAAGTCCAGAATCGAGTTATAGTGCAATTAACAGTAATGACCAGAAAGGGCTGACTAATTCTGGAGTTGCACTTTCTCCTCCCCCTCAGTGGGATGCAGGCGAGGAGGTGTCACACAGTGGATGCTGGGATCAAGCTGATCTGTTATGTGGTCTTCTGCCATCAGTTAAAGCCCTTAGTAAAACAGAGTCTTGGACTCTGCCTGTAAAAACTCTAATTCTAAAGCAACCTGATGCAGCAAGCTGGTTTAAATTAGGAGAAGTGTATTTTTAAAACATTTTGGCTAATGCATCCTAAAGCCTTCTGGAGAGAGGACAAGTTGTGTTTTTGCACCTGCTATGTTAGTGAGAGGGAAGTCCCAGGGGCTGCTCTGCCTAGCTGATGTGAATACACAGTGTTACCTGTCTTAATTAGGGCTTTTGTCAGCCCTTTGATGCATTTCTGAGCCCTATTTAGTCATACCCTATGCCTACTGTGGTGTATTGTGCTCACTGGGTTTTAAGAACTGAAACTGGTTATAGGCCAGCATGGACCAGAGAAACAATACTGCAGCATCATGATGTGAATCCCTTTGTCAGGATACATTGTGTAAAGTGGCTAAAGAAAAAGGAATAATCCCAGTCCTGCATTGGTTGGACATCTCTGGGGCCATGATGGGAGCCCATCTACTTACTCCTCCACCTCTTCCTCACTGCTGGCTCATGGTCCTGGGTTGCGTATGACCTCTTGAGCCTCCCTAGTTTGCCTCTTTATTTTCACACTGTGGCTCCCAGGGGCTTGTCTCCCTTGCTGCGCTGAACCCATACCCAAGCTTTTGTTCTCCTCTTTGATGCAAGATCTTCAGTACAGCCTTGGTCAGCAGTAGGACACTTGGGGGGCTGCAAGGACACCCCAGGAGTGCCTAAATGCTGATATTATGGCACCCATATGATTCCCTGCACCCTCCTTGCACTGGAGGCCCTGGTTAGTTTCACAGAGAGAAAACAGACCTCCAGAAACTTATTACATCAGGTGTTGTGGAGCTTTGCTTGAACTCTCCTTTCAAAATTGTAAGCCTAACAGATATCATTATTATTTTTTTCACAGCTTGCTGGCCATCTGCTGATACGTTGTAAATATAGCTGATTTAATGCTTTGTCTTAAAAAAAGAGGAGGATACACATCTAACCCAGAAGAGTGTGATAGCTGTGAAAGGTATTGGTGAATATCACAGTTGGCCAGGAGCCATGAATCATGCAGAAAAGGAGGAATATATCTGAGGGAGTGTGTGTGTCTAATTTATTCTGTCAAGGTTGAGCATCCTTCCAAGATCACCTCACCCACTGCAGGGCATGCTGGTGACATAGCCTAGGTGTCTCTCTGGGTGGGATCCAGCATCTAGAAGAGTGGTTTCACCCATCCCAGCTTTCACCTTTCCAATATGACAGAGAGACTACGTATGGCTGAACATCTTGTACCCTAGGTTGAAAAAAAGGAAGGAAGGAGGGAAGGAGGGAAGGAGGGAAGGAGGGAAGGAGGGGAGAAAGGAAGGAAGGAAGGAAACCCACAGCTTATCAAGGTGTGACTCCCATGAAACAGGAAAAGAATGTACCGCGTGCATTCTCCTGGAGGTTGCTACATGTTTTAGCAATTTGTGCACACATATTCAAACATCTTGGGATTTTATATTGGCCCATTATCTGGGAACAGCCCCATCACCATGCAGGTACCCTATAGCCTTGCTCCAAGCTCCTAGCAGAGTGCATTTTCCCAGGCAAGACATGAGCTGTTGACGTACAGGTATTCTTTTTACAAGGCTTGCAACTGGGAGCTGCAGTTTTTGGATACGAACATCTCCCCTTGTTCTGACTAGTGGACCTTTAAATGCATTTGCTCTTGTTTTTGCAATAAAGGAATTTCCTGGCATTTTCTTTTCCCTTGTGGATCAGCGTGTTGCCTTCTGGGCAGTCCCTGCAGGCAAGCACATGCAGGCAATGGGCACAGCACAATGAAGGGGTCATCACCCCTTGAAGATGACCCCTTGGCTGGTTATAGATCCTGGGGAGCAGTGGCCAAATCCAACCAGAGGATGGGAAGGACAGGACAGATGTTTATGTCTTCTCCCCTCATGTTCCTTGCCAAGTATGCCCTGAGAAGCCAGGACTGTGAGCACAACCTGGTTGTGCAGCTTCTCTCCCTGGAACTTGTCTGAGCCAAGTGGGCTGGGTGACAGTTTCCTTTTCTAAGAGAAAGTAAGGAAAACTCTTCCATTGCTGCAAATCAGTTCAGAAGAGCAGCTCCTAGCTGTTTCTCAAGCTCTGTGATTGGAAACCTCAGCAGCTCTTTCATGCTTCTGTGTGAAGGTCAACACCAGCATCCTCTACCAAGGAGCGTCCCTTGCCCCTGACCTGCCTTCTCTCCTTGCCTTCCCTCTCTGCAGGAGACCCTACAGCACGCAAGGTGCCGTGCAGAGGCTGGTGGCCCCGGAAGCATCCCAAAACCCTGCAGGCAGGGCCCTGGTGGAGGGGGAGACATGGCCCATTGTGCATGGACAAGGACTGGAACACAGTAAACAAATAAATCAAAAATAATTGAAGTGACACCATGGGAAATAATTCCCTGGGGCTTTCAAGTAGACTGCTTATTCCCAAGGAAAGTTACTGGGGATGCTGCCTTGGAGATGTCAATGTAATGAAAACAAAAACAAAACCCACCCCAAACCAGGGAGTGTTTTACTTTGAATAACGGGTCCCTTTTAAGTGTAGGATATTGACATTGTGTTTGAATGGGGGAACCTTAGGAGCTCAAACTTGCCATACATGTATTTCCAAACCTACCACTTTCTGTAGAAACATCAAGGGAATACATTTGAATGGAAATAAATTCAGCTAACGCCTATTGATGCAAATGGGTAATTTCAAGTGCATTAAAGAATGCAGTCAGAGATGCTTCAGCAAACAATCCAGCTCATGTCTTAATTAAGGTATTTTCTTTCTTCTTTTTTTTTCTTTCTTCCTTTTTTTTTTTACTCCTTCATTTGTGGGCACAATAGCAAAGAATCTTTGCAGTCCCTGAGAAGACAAAATTATACCTAAAAACCAATGCAGCCTAAAAGCACGTGCTTTGATAAACATAGATAGACACGCATTTAATTGTGTCCTTGCACTTTCACTCTGCAAGGGTGACAGCTGAGCCAATCAGCTAACTAATTAACATACACTGCAAACGAGATTCCTCTTTTCTCAGGACCAGGACAGATGGCCTGTGCCACTCAGCTAGCTTCCTGCGCCTAATCCCTGCTCCTATTTGCTCCAGTGGCTGCAGATATTTGCATTCACTCAACAATAACCCATTCAAACAAATCACTCCCTTTTTTCTTTCCACCTCCAAGAAAGCACTACACACCACTGCCAGCATGGAAATGTTGCCACAAAGGAACCAATTATTATTTACAGGAAAATATCAGAAAAACAGAAAAAAACAGGATTGCTGCTAAAATTAAAACAAAGCCATTTAAAAAAAAAAAAAAGAAAAAAAGAAAAAGCAGGAAAGAAAAAAAATGACATGCTGAAAAGGTTCTGGTACATAAGGGCTGCATTCAGAGTGCTTGGAGCAAGTTGTCATAATTTTGTTTTGCTTGCTCCTGTTGCCATTGAATCCAATAGTGCTCTTTGCTTGTTAACCAGAAGTTTTATGCTTGATTTTGGACAATAGTTTTCCCCCTTGGCCAACATCGCAGATTCTGATTTGTTTTCTAACAGTCCTTTTTCCAACAGCCCATCCATTGTCAAGAATAAAACTGGTTGTAAAGAAAGATTTATTTTACACAGTATCTTTTATCTAAACATGTCCCTAGATGCTCCAAAGTGAAATTCGGGAAATCTGAGGTAGCATTTGGTATGCTGGAAGATGCCAGCAGCTCCTGCTCTGCCAAAGGATCCAGGGAGAGCAGGAGCAAAGGATGTGCAGACTGCAGAGTGGTGTAATGCAGGTGTCTTTGCTCATGCTGATGGTCCTGGGCATCCTAACATATAAGAGTTCTGCCCTGCTGCAATATTTTATTTTCTTCTTTGGATCTCATGGAAAGAGAGGTTTTAAAAATACTGTTGCATGTATTATGATGCTCTGAAGTGCATTTGCCAAGATGCAGAGGCTGTGCCCTGGCCCTCATCCCTGGCCAAGTGCTGGAATGAGGTCTTTTACAGTGCAAGGAGGGGGCAGCAGTGAGGAAGAAAAAAAATAAAACCATCCAGGGATTGCAGAGATCAAGGAGAAAATCTTCTGGAAAATCCTCCAAATGTCATTGATACTGTGGGGTTAATTTTTGGAATATGTGCCCAGAAAGGCTTTTTCAGTCACTCATTACAACTTGGGTCCAAACCAAGACTGCAGCAATCAAATGTAGGACTGGCAAGCCCCAGCAGCACACCTGTAACATGCCTTAATGCTGGTAGAAACCATTACTAGCTGCTTGAATCAGGTGTGAAAGCATTGCTTTGATTTTTCTTCTTCTTCTTCTTCTTTTTTTTTTTTTTTTTTTTTTTGACAAATACAGAAAATATTCTGCCTGGAGAAGCTGTAGATGCCCCATCTCTGAGGTTTTTGATGCCCGGTTGGATGGGGCCCGAGGCAGCCTAGTCCAATGGAAGGTGCCCCTGCCATGGCAGGATGGTTGGTACTAGATGGTCCCTTCCAACACAAACCATTTTATGAAGATTGAAGATATCTGTCATCTAAAGTTTTTCAATGTGTACATCAGTTTTGGTATAACTTTAGTCAGTTCCATTTCCTTCTCAGGCCAGATCTCAGCCACTGGTTCAAATCTTGAGTGATGTGACCAAGTAATCAAGTCTTCTTCCCTGGGTTGTGAGAAATGGCTTGATATGAAAATGTCTGCTTTTGAAGGTGGCACAGTTGTTTACCTGACTTCATATTTAGCTGTTGGAGCCTTGGCTCAGCCTTTCTGGGAAAGGAGCTAGCTTTCCAGTTTCCACCTGCCTTGATCCAGCAGTTCACATACTGGGATGTTACTCCATCATGGGTTAATACTAACCCATCATGTTTCAATGCTATTAAAATAGTTAGTAGTGATCATACTTATGGAGGAACGCTCAGTGACAAAGTGCAGATTAAACATCCTCCTCTCATTCTTGCTGCCATTTTTTAGTAGGAATGCTTGCATTGGTTCTGAGGGGTTAGAAAACTCAGAACCTATTAAATCAATGGAAAAACAGAATTTTAGGTGCAATTGTATACCAAGGACTGGCAGGGAAACTCCCCAGCAATAATTACACATCCATCAAAAGAATTGAACACATGAAATTTTCATTCTAGTTTGAGAAAATCCCTTATGTAAGCCTGGTGTCCAGGCTCTTGGTGCTTGGCAGGTGATACAAGGATTGCCACAGATGGGCACAGCCTATTTGTATAGTTATGTTTATCCAGAGACTAAAGAATCAGCGTGTTTTACTGAGTGCTGGTGCAGTACATGTCAACCTCATCCAGCATTTGGACTTTGTTCCTTGGCAGACCCTGTGAGCTGATCCCAAGGAACAGAGAAGGTGTGGGATGGATTTGCAGAACAGATGTTGTGCACTGAGGTTCACAGCAAGGAGAGGTTGCCAGTGTGCCCCACCATGCATGGATGAGAGGAGGCAACACCCCTTCTTGGGGCTGAGCAGCCTTGTACCAGGTACACTGGGAATGCATTTGTCACACAAACCAGAGCTTCCCAGACATCCAAAAACCTGTCCATTTTTACTTATTTCCCCAAGATTTATATTTTCTCCCTGACTGTTAACAAATTCACTTGGAGACGCCAGAGTAAAATACAAAAGACTCTTCTTCATATATCTCCATTTCCACTGCAGTTATGACAAGCAGCCAATGGACATCCAAGCAGACTGTGATGAAACTTCCTCCTTAGCTGTGTAGCCTTCTTACTTTTACATCAATAGCAATGCTAAATGGTCCTCATTTGATCCGCAGTTTCACAAGCTCGATCCTCAAAAACTGGGAAGCCCTAATTAAGCCAAAAAGAAAAGACAAATGCAATTCTGCATGCTACACCTCACCCTGCAAGTTGGTCCAACTACTACTGATACCTTCTCCCCATCCATTTGGTGCAGGAATCATTAAGGTTAGAAATACCAATAAGATCAGCTAGTCCAACCATAAATGCCTACAACCACTCTAGATCACATGCAACATCTATCTTTTCCTTGAAAACTGCCAGGGATGGTGAATCTACCTCCTCTGTGGGCAACCTGTTCCGGTGGCAGCATGAACATTGCTACAAAGCCCATTTTGGCAGTGGTGGGCACACTTGCTATTTCCACCGTTTACCCCTTATCTTTCCACCACAACCAGCCCTTTCACAGAGTGAGGAACCTGACCCCTCTTTTTCCCCTAGAGCAGTCTCCTCATCCAGACATTGAAATGAATATGGAAGGTGGCAAGATTACAGACTGGCCAAAGGCTCTCGTTTGCCTGTTAAATGACACTGATCCTTTCAGTATCTAAAGGAGGGCTATAAGGAAGAGGACAGACTCTTTAGCAGGGTCTGTTGTGATAGGACAAAGGGAAATGGTTTCAAACTAAAAGAGAGAAGATTTAGAATGGATATAAGGAAGAAGTTTTTTACAATAAGAGTGGTGAGGCAATGGCACAGGTCGCCCAGAGAGGTGGTGGATGCCCCACCTGTGGAGACACTCAAGGCCAGGCTGGATGGGGCTCTGAGCACCTGGTGTCCCTGTTCATTGCAGGGGAGTTGGACTAGATGGCCTTTAAGAGTCCCTTCCAACTCAAACAATTCTATGATCTATGGTCTCTGTGCAAAGTGATTTCTCTGAGGAGCACACAAGTTCACTAGCTGGTTTGCAATTAAAAGAAACCCAACAACAACCAAATCCCCTGTATTTTCAAGACAAAGTTATTTCTCAGAGCAGAGCCTTAAAAGTCCTTATAAATGTAAGATGCCAGTGGTTTCTCATGCAAACAAAAGATCCTGGGGCTTAGCTCTCTGCTGAGAGCAGAGGAAGCGCCAGAGAAGGAATAAGGGAACATTCAGCCGGGCTCTCTTCTGACAGCTTTATAGCCCAGATACAATGGACAGAGCCTCTGTACCGATGAGTCTAATTTCGGCAGCTCTGGCACCCGCCCCCCATGGCTCTGCTGCACACTGGTGCTGTCTTCTTCAATTCTTCTCCCCGGCCCTACAAACAAATCGGCGTATCGGTCACAGCGGCCCCGAACAGCAGGCCCCCGCACACCTTTGTAATGCTCTGTGCAGAAAAGCTGCTGTTTAGCAAAACAAAGGCACTCTCATAATCTACTTATTGTGCCTCATTAGGATTGCGGGCGCCCTCTTCTAATGGGAAAGTTATAGGATCAAGCAGCCGGTGCACTTCAAGGTTACCATTCTGGGTAATAAAGACATTTTTTTCCCCGTTCATGTCCGAGCATGACAAGACATAGCAGCTCTCTCCCGAGAAGCCGCTTGACATCTTCATTGTTCTACCTTCGCTGCTGAACACTTCGTGAGATGGGCATCCCAAAACCAAGCGCAAGGTTCCCAGAGAGAGATGCACACTTTGCCCTTATTTATTTTTTTCCCCCGGTTTTGACTTGAATTTTTTTTATCCTGCAGGCTCCAGTAAGGAGCAGGGCAGGATCTCTGTGCATTTTCAAAGGAGGATCCTGGCCAGATGTTATCACGGGTAGTTTATATTAATCCAAACCTAGGTTAATTCAGAAAATATGTCGTTCCCGCAGCGGCTGTGAACCACACAATGTTATCGTGCTCCTGATATGCGGACGCTTAGATAACATGACAGTCCCTGGATGATGGGGTCGGATCCACCTTTGATGCTGAAACACATGTAAATTCCCTTTTAGTTGGAAATGTGGCGCTTCGGGGCTGCTTAAAGGAGACATTGTTCAGTTCATCCTTTCTCCCTGGAGCTGCAGTTTCTTGTTTCCAAAGGAGAGGAGCCAGCTCTGCTGGATATTACAGAAGTCACTTAGAAACATTTCAGAGATAGCTTAAAAATAACCATTATAGCTCAGTTTAAATGGATTTATGGAGCATAAACAAAACCAAACAAAAACTTGGCTAGTTCAAGGAACTGTAGAGTCGAAGATCCGATGTGCTCCGTAAAAGCAGCCAGAGTCATTCTGCAGAAAACATTAGTGAAGTACTGAGTATTTGACTTTCTACTTCAAGTGTAATTTAACTCTAATGAACCACATTGTGTCATCAGTTTCGAAGTGGGAGTCCCTGACGATGTCTTTCAGGAAAGGGCTTAAAAACCCGATGGCAGAGTGAGGACACAAGGATTTCAGAGCCCTTCAGCAACCTGGAGATGTCTCAGTCCCCAGCACTTTATTTAGGCAAAACCAGATGCTTTCAGCCTCAGAACTCAGACTAATTACATGGATTGTTTCAACCGAGATTAAAAATCAGAGCTCCCTCAGATGAAGCACATTTATTATTTAGCGGTTCATAACAACACTGTGTTTCAATTTAATATCACAGTTGAGAACTGTTACACTCAGGGAACTGGAAGGGAATTTTGGGAAGTGCCACATCTTTCCCAGCTTTGCCTGAGATCCCCCTTTCAAAACGCCCTGGTCTTCCCATTAGCCCAAAGGTCAACGAGAATCACTATAGCCTCTTTAAGACAATGAACTGTCAATATTTAGGCTTTACATGTCATCGAAGATAAGTTCAAGTCTACAACCTCATCTGAGAAGGAGATATTGCCCAGAGAGGTGGTGGATGGCCCATCCCTGGGGACATCCAAGGTCAGGCTGGACAGGGCTCTGAGCACCTGTTGGAGCTGTAGGTGTCCCTGTTCATTGCAGGGGAGTTGGGCTAGATGTTCTTTAAATGTCCCATCCAACTCAAACAATTCTATGGATATACAATTCTATCTTTGTGGAGGCAAAATTAAAAAAAATGATTAGACCTTGATGCTATTGATATTGTCAGTGTGGTAATATCAGTGCACGCATGTGGGATTTCACACACCTTCTCGAACAATTCCTTGCTGTGGTTTCCCTGAGGAGCTACAGCACTGAAAAGATTTGCTGGTTGTGACCACTGACACATGACACCCGTTCTGGTTCTTCTAACGTTGGCTGGTTTTCCTCCTGCAAATTAGACTAATTTCAAATGCAGGTGGTACTTAAAAACATAGAATGCATCAAGTTGTAGAACAAAATTCAGTAGCCAGCAGATACGCCGAGGAGGAATGAAGTGCAGTCACTGGTTTTTGGAAGCACTCACTGAACCAGCCCAGCTCAGAGAAAAACAGCAGTAGGAGCTGCCAGGGAGTGCAACCTGGGACAGCACTGCCCTTTCGGACAAAGCAGATGTATTTCACAGGGCTCTAGGCAATGACAAGTCTTGGAAACTTCTAGCTAATGTTTCACCCAGAAGCCTGCAAGGAGACCAAATTTCTTGGAAATAAAACGTTTCTCATGGGTGTCTCATAAACAAATTATTCTGGCTCCATTTGCTAAGCTGTCCCTTTCTAGGAAAGCAAATACACGATGAAGCCCAACTCAAAACGAAGCCAAGCTACCCATGGACTGAAAGAGCAATGCATGGGCCAAATCTGGAGCTCTGCCATTTTCCTTAATCTGTTTGTAGGGAGGTAACAAATATCCCGTTTCTCTCGTGCATCAGCAGCTTTGAGGCCTCTTTGTCAACAGCACTGAAGTCAAGTGCATCTGTAATGCCTGGTATTGTGGCAGACACCACAGAGAGAGCATTAGGAGCGCTCCCTCCTTGCACCGAACACAGACCAGGGTGTGTTTATAGCCCAATAATTGCTTGTTTGTGTAAAGTAATGATGTCCTTGTTTGGCTTTTAGGCTAATTAGTAGAATAAAGGTGGTAAAAACACCAAAATAATTAGTCTAATGACTATAAAACGCTGACAAGAAGTGTAAAATCTCTGGCCTTTTTGACACCCCGGTTTTATAGTGCAATATAAGGAGGGCAGTAACATTTGGATGCTGAGGAGTCCCTCTGCTTTTGTGGTGGAATGCTGAATGCCCCTGCATGATCTGATGTGTCTGGATCACCCTGGGTAGTCAACTGCGGTCTCATATTAAAGGAAAGTTCCCTATGCTAATTATTTATTGCACTGCTATTTCGCTTTGCTAATTAAGAGTGGCAGAGAGATTTAATTATCATCTTTCCCTGGTAGTTAAAAAAAGGCAAAATCAATTCCCAAAACACCCCAAATCCCCAGGCTGAAGACAATACCTTTCCCCTGCGTCTGGTGTTCTGTTGCTTAATGTGCAACCAGCTGAGATTGCTGGGGGCTGGCTATGAGAAGGCACCAGAAATCAGCCTTTTAGTGTCAGCTACAATGCCAGGGCTGTGCTGGATGGGTGAACAGAAGGGGAGTTATGTGGACACACAGCTCTGCCTGCCAACGTGAACAGCATCACTGTGATCCTGGTGCTCCCCTCCTGTTGCTATTAAAGAGGGATCAAAATGACTGGTAAGGCCAAGATGCAGCCCAGGATAATTATTCACATGGAGGCTCCCTTTGGAAAAGCAAAGCAATCTCTTTGGAGAGTTTCTTCTGTGTGAAAGGCCCCTTGGTTAGCTGATGGCTGTTCTTTCATGCAGAAGTTGAGCCTGAGTGGTAGGACAGTGTTGATGCAGATCATCTGGGCTTGTTCATCCTGGAGAAGAGAAGGCTGCGGGGTGATCGCATTGCAGCCTTCCAGAACCTAAAGGGAGCCTACAAACAGGAGGGGAGTCAACTCTTTACAAGGATTGATAATGTCAGAACAAGGAGAAATGATTTTAAGTTGAAGGAGGGAAGTTTTAGGTTGGGTATCAGGGGGAAGTTCTTTACCAAGAGAGTGGTGAGGTGCTGGAACAGGCTGCCCAGAGAGGCTGTGGATGCCCCATCCCTGGAGGTGTTCAAGGCCAGGTAGGATGGGGCCCTGGGCAGCCTGGTCTAGTATTAGATGTGGAGGTTGACAGCCCTGCCTGCGGCAAGGGGGTTGTAGCTTGATGATCCTTGAGGTCCCTTCCAACCCAAGCCATTCTAAGATTCTATGATTCTATGATCATGCTTCAGGCAGCAGAGCTACTATGGCTGAATCCATCCCTTCCCATTGAGATACTGCTGGTAACACCCACTTTTCTGTGCATGAGACCTTGCTGTGTCACCTGATGGCATCACATGCTCAGAGCTGTGTCCCATGTACCTGCCACAGGAGTTGGGTGCTGTGGCTGAGATTGGATTGCCTTCATCATAGCAGTGTTTCACAGCACAAGGGGGATTTCCTTAAGGGTTTTTTTTTGTTTGTTTGTTTGGTTTTTTTTGTTTCCACAAACCATAACTGTCTGCAGTTATTTCAGTTCTTTCTCCGAAGCCATCACAGAGAGTGGTCTCCAGCTGCATTTGCACCAGTGCAGAGTGAGGGGTGCTCTCGCTGTCCTGTGGCTCAGGAGAGTCAAACTGCTCTGGTGTGCTGTCCCCCACTGTGACCCTGCTCTGTGGGTCCTTAGAAATGCACAGGCAGATCGATAGGGACCTTCCTTATGGCATCGTCTGATGGGCTGAGTGTGATGCTTAAGAGGTATTTTTTTTTTTCTAAGGACACAGATAATAAAAACAAATTAGCACTTTGACCTTCAGTTTGAACCCCTTGGGACTCTGCTCTGTAATTCCTTGCATTTGCCTTGTTTTTATGCTTTTATTTATTTTTCAAATTTTAAATGGTTTCTCATGTAAAAACTGTATCTTGTTAAAATAAAACTGTGGGTAGAGAAGATATCTCCTGCCTGGGGAGCTCAGCTTAGGGGTTTTGAAACACTTATCTTTAAAAAGAAGTTCCTCTTCCACCTCTGCTGAAGCTCAGCCTTCATGCTCTCTTTCCACGGGTTATCGGCAAAAGGTTCTGCCTTCCCTCACTCTCAGATCAAAGGGAACACTATCGGTTTACAAAGCATCCTGTCTCCCAGCAGCTCTGCCTGGCATTAACCTTTCCTACAGGGTATGGGACTGGGGCCCGTGATGCTGGGCAGCCCTGTGTCCTCCAGAGAAGGGTGTCTGCGGAGGTCTTGTGCTCCATCAATCTGCAAATTATTGCCTAAGGTTCCTATTTCCAGAAAACAACAGTTTTCCAGTTGATGATTTGGGCTCCCAAACATTTCTGGTGGAGCACTGCTGAATGTGGGGAGTTCCCGAAGGGATCCATTTGACCCCCTGTCCTTGATTTGCACTGCGGGAAAGAAAGGAATAAAAGGCATAAAAATGTAAGTTAAAGACAGAGTGTCACCCTTTGCTTTGAATTTCCTGCCTTTTGTCAGGCTAAGTGCTCAGTGCTATTTAAATGCAAGTTTTCTATAGAAGAATTCTCCCCCAGCCAGGCTTTCATGGCGAGGTTTGCCGTGCCCATTGCTTCCAAGGCTGCAGGTCTGGGGAGAGTTCATCCAAAATCTGCTATCAGAGAGCTCCCCCCATCAACATGTTGCCTTATAGCTGAGCGATGGGTCCTTCTCCATCAGAGCAAAGAGATGGGAAGTGGTTGTACCTCTACCACGGACAGATTTTGTTCTAGGGTAGCATCACCTAACCACCTTCTGCCTCAGTTTACCTGTCAATCCAATGGTTGTAACAGTGCTGATTGACCTATAACATTTCCAAGTGCCTGAATTTGCCTTATGGGTTGCATTTAGGCTGAAATAACTTCTTCAGAAAGACTCAATTGCTAATGGTGTATCTTTTCTCCTTGCCAAGAAGGCCAGATGGCTCTGAGCTAAAAAATAAAATTTGTACCTTTTTTTTTTGCTAGATTCTTGTTACAGTGTGTTGCTGATAGAGCACTTACTTCCTAAATATTTGCTCCCTTCTATCCATCCCACCCCTATCTTGCCCCTAAACAGATTCTCAATTACGAGAACAGATTATTAATTATGAGTGGGCAAACCTCACTAGTTCATTTTCCCATATTTATATGGTCGGTCAATGTTGTTCTGTCTAAGCTGATATTTCTGATTGGTTTTCAATTAAATAAAAGCATCTGTTCACTGGAAAAAATGTTTCAGCAAAACTGAAGCTAAAAACCAGTCTTGTTCTTTGGCAAAATATGTATAAAGGAAAAGTCTTCTATGTTGGTGGTGAAAAGAAGAAATTTCTGAGCTTATTTTTTTCCAGAGATATTGAGCCCTGAAAATTTCCTGCTGATTTAGTAAAGTATGAGATAAAAAGCTTCTAAAATGAAGCGAGTGGAAACAAAGCGAGGGTGCGGCTGTCCAAGGACAAGCATACCTTTCCTGAATCCTGCATTTATCAGCAGTTACCCCAGTGTTACACTGCTGAACATGTGAGTTCTCCTTCAACCTTTATGCTGTGGTGGAAATTCAGAGTAACAGCCTCAGATCAATGGTGATGTACACAGTAGCCACAACATTAGAAATTAGAAATCTAGTGGTAAGGTCAGGGAAAGAGAGAGATGAATTAATCTCCAACATCACTGTGTCATTTATCAGTGACATAGAAAGTGGGATCGAGTGTATACTGAATGAGTTTGCAGATGACACCAAGCTGAGTGGTGAAGCTGACAACAGGCTCGAAAAATGGGCCCATGTGAACTTAATGAGGTTCAACAAGGTGAAGTGCAGGGTGTTGCACTTGGGTCAGGGCAATCCCAGATATGCGTACAGACTGGGAGAACTCATTGAGAGCAGCCCTGTGGGGAAGGACTTGGGGGTCCTGGTGGATGAAAAGCTGGATGTGAGCCAGCAATGTGTTCTTGCAGACCAGAAGGCATCAAAAGAGGAGTGGCAGCACAGTGAGGGTGTCCCCCTCTACTTTGCTCTTCTGAGGCCCCACCTGGAGTACTGCACCCGTGTCTGGAGCCTCCAGCACAAGAAAGACAGAACAGTTGGAGTGGGTCCAGAGGAGGGCCACAAAGATTACTAAAGGGCTGGAGCACCTCTCCTATGAAGAAAGGCTGGTGGAATTGTGCTTGTTCAGCCTGGAGAAGAAGACTATGGGGAGACATTGTGGACTTCAAGTACTTGAAGGATCTTACAAACAGGAAGGGCACCGACTTTTTACTCGGTCTGATAGTGATAGGATAAGGGGTAATAGTTTTAAACTAAAAGATTGAAATTTAGGTTAGATGCTAGGAAGAAATTCTTTACTCGAAGAGTGTTGAGATCCTGGCACAGGCTGCCCAGAGAAGTATGGCTGCCCCATCCCTGGAGGTGCTCAAGTCCGAGTTGGATGGGCACTGGGCAGCCTGATCTGGAGGGGGCCAACTGAGGTTCTTTCCAACCCAAGCCATTCCATGATTCCATGAGAGCCCAGGAGAGGTTTGGTCCCTTCACAGGCTCAGGCAAAAAAAAAATCTTTATTTGTTTGCCCAGCTCAGGCTATTCTTGCTGTGATATTTCCATACTTGAAAACATGGTCCTGGCCTCCAGCTTTCATAGTTTCATGCAGCAGAACCCAAGTACCCCCTGCAGCAGCATGAAGGCGAGCAGCCCACTGCTTGGTATGGGGATCTGCGCTAGGTTTAAGGACCGGATTAGCCACGGAATAGCTAAGCTCCTATAAGGCTTGGGAAAACATGCTGCCCTTCCATGCTTAGTGGGTTTGCCAGGCTCTCCTGTCACTGGGAATGAATGGGGAGAGAAATCATTATTTAATTATATGGGAAGCCCTTTAAAAGACTAATCAGCAAGGAATTTCACTCCAGTAGTAACAGCTGGCTCTCACACCATGAACGACAAAGAAAGATATTAAAAGGCTGTGTTTTTCTCAGTTAGTGAACTTATTAACTGTGCTCTCCTCTTTTATAAAAATGCTGCATTGTTCTCTAACAATGGTCCTCAGCCCTTGAGAAACATGACAGCAATGGTGGGGGGCTGCTTTACTGTAAAATTTGGGCTTACCCTGCTCAGCATCTCACATTTAAATCCCTCCTCTTTTTTTTTTTTCTTTTTCTTCTTTTTTTTTTTTTTTGGAGTAGGGGGGCAGTCTGCAGGTGAGGATCTTGTCTGCAGCCTGGTGGAAATGGAGTTTGCAGTGAGTCATCAAGCAAGGCTGTGAGAACACTGTCAGCAGTTTGCTTCCTCACTGCCCTTGCAGGCACAGAAAAGAGCATCCCAGCTGTACTGTGAGATGGGATAGGGACCCTACCCCAGGGCAGAATCATAGAATCATTTGAGTTGGAAAGGACCTTTAAAGGTTGTCTAGTCCAACTCCCCTGCAATGAACAGGGACACCTGCAGCTCCATCAGGTGCTCAGAGCCCCATCCAGCCTGACCTTGAGTGTCTCCACGGGTGGGGCATCCACCACCTCTCTGGGCAACCTGTGCCAGTGCCTCACCACTCTTATTGTGAAAAACTTTTACCTTTTATCCATACTAAATCTCTCTCTTTTTTTTTTTTTTTAGTTTGAAACCTTTTCCCCTTGTCCTACCACAACAGACTCTGCCAAAGAGCCTGTCCCATTCCTTCTTAAAGCCCCCCTTTAGTTACTGAAAGGCCACTATCAGGTATCCTCAGAGCCTTCTCTTCTCCAGAATGAACAACCCCAGCTCTCTCAGCCTGTCCTCTTAGGAGAGGTGTTCCATGCCTTGGATCATTTTTGTGTCCCTCCTCTGGATGCACTCCAACAGGTCTATGTCTCTCCTATAATGAGGACTCCACATCTGGACGCAGTACTCCAGGTGAGGTGTCATGAGCACAGAGCAGAGGGGCAGGATCACCTCCCTGGCCCTGCTGGCCATGCTTCTTTTGATGCAGCCCAGGATGCTGCTGGCTTTCTGGGCTGCAAGAGCACACTGCTGGCTCATGTCCAGCTTCCATCCACCAGGACCCTCAAGTCCTTTTTGGCAGGGCTGTGCTCAATCCTTTTGTCCTCCAGATTGTATTGATCATGAGGGTTATGACAACCAAGATGCAAGACCTTGCACTTGGTTTTGTTGAATCTCATGAGGTTCCCCTGGGCCAACATTGTGTACATGTGTGTGTGTGTTAGCAATGTAAATTTCCTCTCTCTAAAAAATCTATCTCCCAAACATCAAACATTTAACAGTGAAAATCACTTCTAGAGACAAATTAAATTCCTCACATTTGAGGAAGTGTCTCAGCACAGCAGAGCAGAGACACCTCTATCCAGAATGCCCAATAATATTCACCTTGAGAGGCAAAAACAATCCAAATGCAACTGTTCCCTCCTCTCCTGGGGCCCTCATTAAAGACAGACAGCTCGGCAGTCTGGCAGTCACAGCTAAATCTCACAGGGCAATATTTCAGCTTATATAAGGGGATGGGGCTCCCTGCCAAGAGAGCTTCTACAATTTACATCAGGGAGGATTTGGCTGGAGATAAATCAGGCAGTCCTTGCCCTGGAGGAGCCATGGTACCAGCAGTGCTCACCTGTCTGCCTGGTGTCAGAGCAAAGCCTGTCCCGCCTTGGGCAGCTCCAGGTATGAGCTGTACATTTGAGGTGCTCTGATGATGGTATTAAGGAGCACTGGCAAATCTGAGAGTGGAAAATGACTGTTCAGTGGGAGTGCTTTCTTGGAAGGTGTCCTTCCAGGGATGTATGCTGACCTCCCTGCTTTGTCACCATTTTCTCGTGCTATTGGTCTCTTGGTTTTGGTCCGCTGGCCCCAGCACATTGAGCATCATGAGTTCTAAGTTCAGAGTAGATGTGAGCAGCACCTCCTCCACAAGGTGGGATGGAAAGGATGGTAAGTAGCAACATGGTTCCAGCTCTCCAAACTTACATCTCCACATGGCTGCCATGGAGAAACACCCATCCACCATCATTTTCAGGTCGCATATCAGGAAAAATTTCTTCTCAGAATGAGTGGTAAGGCATTGGAACAGGCTGCTCAGGGAGGTGGTGGGTGGGATCACTGTCCCTGGAGGTGTTCAAGAACAGTGGAGAAGTGGCACTTAGGGACTTGGTTTAATGGGCTAGGTGGTGATGATTTGACACTTGGACTAGATGATCTTAGTGGTCTTTTCCAACCTTAATGATTCTGTGACTTCATGATTCTATGATTCTGTAACTCATAGATTCTATTATTCTATGATTTTTAGGCTAGTGTGGGCTTGCTCTCCACTCCTGCTCCAGGGGAAAGCCAGGAGAACAAATGATTCAGAGCTGCCCGAACCACAGCTTGTCCTGGAGCTACTCTGATGGAGAAGCTGCCCGCAACAAGCCCTTGCCTGCAGCCCTGCATCCAGCTGACTGGCACTGGGCACATTTCATAGAATCATAGAATAGCTCATGTTGAAAGGAAAATTAAAGACCATCTGGTTCCAACTCCCTGCCATAGACAGGGTTACCACCCACCAGATCAGGCTACCCAGGTCCCCATCCAACCTGGCCTTGAACATCACCAGAGGCGGGGCATCCACAGCTTCTTTGGGCAATCTGTGCCAGTGCATTTGTACCTGATCTCTTACTCATGCATCCATCATATGTCACAATGCACAGGGTGGGGTGCAGCACCCTGCTGCAAACACAAACCATTCTCCTGCCAGCCAGAGTCTGACGCTTTACCTGGGTCTGCTGGACCAGGATGAAGCACTGGGGCTGATGCAGAGCACACTACACCTGACACCCATGGGGAAGTCTTCAGCAGCCCAAAACAGGGCTTTCTTTAACTCCGCCCTGCACGCCCACTGGTTCTGTTATATAAATACAAAGCAATTTGCTCTTGGCTGTTTGTAGTTGGTTTTGCAGTGGGCTCACTGTGCGTGGAGGAGGCACACACATGGGCTTGCCAGCTTTCCAAGGAAGACCAATAGCCTTTGAACTGGTGCACCAGAAAAGGGCTCTCCTGGAAATTGTTTTTGGTAACTCTATAACAGAACAAAGCAGTGTCTGCTGAGCACAGAGCCTTGATGTAGATCTCATCCCTGTAACTTGCAGGCTGTTTTAATACAAGGAGAAAAGGTATCTCTAGTTCTGTAGACTGAACCTGAGGCACGGTGACGTTATGGTCTGCACCAACAGATCAGACCCAAAGGGTTTTGGGCCATCTTTGTCTTGGAAACTGGAAGGATACTGAAGGCTATCTCCAAAAGCACTGGATGCCCATGCATAAGTGACTGAATTGAACTGTGATAGGACCTCTTAAATCAAGTCACTGTCAGAGGGAAAGACCAAGCCAAGTTCTCCTATGCCTGTTTCTGCAAAAAGCTCTCCCATTGCTGGATACTGTGAGATACCAAAGGGTTCCTGGCCTACACTGCTATAAAAGCTACTTAACAGATAAGAAAATACGTCTTTATATTTGGCATTTGATTGTGAAAGGAGACATTTTAATCAGCATTTGTCAGCTTGCCTGATATAAGAACAGTATTTTATTCTGTTACACCACTCTTATCAGTATCCTATAATCTGTTCACTCACAAACAATGATTATCTTTTCTGTAGCAAAATTGTACCTTCTTTTTCTTAATTGGGCAACACTCCTACTGAAATGAAGTTCTGTCAAAGCAAGGGTAAATGTCCTGGAGGCAAAAAGCATAAAGGAAACAGACATCGATGTTTGCCAGAGACTAAATTCAGAGACGTAAGGCCAGGGTTGCCCGTGTAAGGAGCCCAGCAGATGGCCACCATGAAGGAGGTTCCTGAGGAGCTGGTGATCCCAAGCCTGGCCAGGCAATCCTGGTGCAGCTGTAGGGACAGCTTCAGGACAGAGGTTGAAGATGAGGGTACTTAGGAGATGCAAAGGAAGAAACAGCCATGGAGAGCTGTTTTCAGCACACCTTTCTTCTCCTTCCATCTGCTTTCAACCTGTGCAGCAAGACCCTGCATCTCCCCCTCCTGTCTGTGCCCTTGTACTCACCTTCCATCACTGGCATATACAAACCCTACAACCAGGACAGAGGTTAGGAAATGCTTCATTCCTATGAGACACTCAGACTAGACACTCAGGTTGGATATTAGGAAAAATTTGTTCTCCAGAAGAGTGGTAATGTGTTGGGACAGGCTGCTCAGGGAAGTCATGGAATCACAATCCCTGAAGATTTTCAAGTAAAGGGTAGATGTGACACTGAGGTGGTTTAATGTGACATGGTTTAATGGGCAAGGTGGTGATGGTTTGACACTTGGACTAGATGATCTTAGAGGTCTTTTCCAACCATAATGATTCTATGAAAGGTTCCTGGAGATGTGTCTATCAATGTCAAAGGAAAGGCAGTCCTGCTTGCACTAAACCTAAGAAGAAGCCAGTCTCTGTGGCTTCACTTTTGCTTTGCTGTCTCTTGTCCCTGGCATGAGAGAGCTGCTCCAGGAGAGAGAAGCTGCTGTTTCCTGCCCTCATACCAACTGGCAGTGTGATAAAGAGAAGGCGAAGTAGAAGGAAAGTTTTGCTGAATGCACCAGAGATGAGAATAGGGGTGAAAAAGAGTGTTGTATTTTGTCTGCTGTGGGTCCTGCAGCATGGAAAGGCAGTTTCTGCAACAAATCACTGCACAGCCTTCAAATGGGACACACGGAGTCTGCCACACCTCAAGTTAAAACCAGGTGAGTCTCAAGCAGTACTGTGGTTTGCATTCCTCGGCTATAATAAATAGAGATGCATTGGTGCTGCCTAAAAAGTCCCCTCTGCTTTTTCTGCTGATATTTGCAATGTGCCCAGGGTCCTTCCCATGCTGATGATGCTGAGGATGAACCTGGCTTGTGCTATGAAGTGCTGTGAGCAACGGGTGCTTGCATTTTGGTGCTTCAGCACAGAGATGTTAACTTACCTGCAGTTTGAGAGATTTTCAAATTTTGCACAAGAGTATGTGTCTGGTGGCCCTTTTTTCTGCAAAAACAAAGCCAGACCCAAAGGTACCTGTTTAGAAGCATTCAAAGCACAGCACAAAATACTGTCTTGATGCTATTTCTACTCCTGCAACAGCTCAGTCAAAAGGCCTTGTTTTGCTGAGGAAAATGTGACACTTAAAAGGTGACATATTCTTTTCACTTCCAGTTTCCAATTCAGTTTGTAACTTAGCCCCAAGAAGTGATCAGGGGCAACTTTCCTTTCAGCCTAAAATCTCTTTTTCATGCACTGGATGTCAGCGCTTCCAAAAAGATTAAATAAGGCAGAGGTAATGTAGATTTAAAGGATTTTCCAGATGAAGTGCCAGGGCACTTTGAACTGAAGAAGAAAGGGGTTGCTGTGCAGGGACTGCTTGGTATGGGGGAAGGTGCTGTGCAGCACTGCCCAGCACAGCGCATTCGGGTGAATGTGCCGTGTCTGCAGAGCAGCATCACTATCACAGTGCATGAAGGGGGGTCCATGTGCAGCCGTGAATCTGGGGAACAGTTCTCAGGTCTTCACAAGGAGGTACCAGGGCCACTTTCCAGGATCAGAGAGGAGGAGCACTTCGATGCTACCACGTTGAGTCTGAGTGTGCAAGCATAGGCAACATTGGTGGAGCAGGGGGGATGCTGGGATCTCCATCTCCCTTAGCCTTTGTCTCCAGATCCAGCCATGCTTCAACAGCAAAACTGTTCCCAGCATGGAAGAAAGAGTTGTGAAGACGGCTATCTCAACTAGAGAATGGGCATCAGATGTCACCAGGGTCAAATGTTGCCGATATTGCCATAAAAAGAAGCATCAGGGCATTTTTTTCCTGCTTGTCCTCCAAGATGGAGGCTCCTCCCTGCTTCAGCACTGAGAATGTCTGGGTGAGAGCATGAACTGCTGGAAAAGATAAATTATTCCTGTTATCTCCAGATGGATCAGATCTCCAACAGAATCTGATGCTAGCCCTTCAAGGGGAAAGTTCAAGGGAGGTTTGTGGAATTGCTCACTCTGTAAGGAGCAGAGCTATCTTCTGGCCATGAGCAGTGGTGGAGAGAGAGGTACAGGAAGGAACAAGGTTTATTACAAAATAAAAATAATAGTATTAGCAAAAAATCCCCTTCACATTTCAGTAGCAGGTCTTCCAAGCATCCCAGACCAAATTAACTCATGAAAAATTCCTGGCAGGTCAGCATGAAATCTACAGATAGGTAGAAAGAGATTTGGAGGCAGAATGAATAAACAGCTTCGTCATGCACAAGGGAAGCGCAGTGGGCAGAAAAAGCAGCCAGGAGTCCAGCTCCATTTCTACTCTCTGGCTGGCTTTTCCTTGTGCCACTTGACCTTCAGGGTTGTGCTGTGATGAGAGATTTTAACTCTATCTAGGGGCATCTATGAAGAGCTTCATAGAAGCATGGAGGCATGGAAGCTGGAGCAGTTTGATCTGCCACTGATCAGATACTCATCACTGCCTGTTCAGGCTTGTTCACACCTCAGGATATGTGGGTGTGTAGGTGTGGGGCAGTATGGGATTATCTGGGAGCAGCAGGCAACATCAAATCTACAACTCTTGACAGCAACCCAGGGGCTGATTTTCGGGTGCTCTGTGCCTGTAATGGGCCTGCTCCTTCCTGCACTCTTCACAAGCCTTCTGGACAAACTTACAGTGGCTGCTACCTGGTGAGATCTGGTGAAAAACATTTATTTTGAAAAACATTTATTTTGAGTGGTGAATCCTTGGGAAAGCTGAAACTTGATGCATAGCTAGATCAAATAAACGGCCACTGGGCAAATGACTGCACATATCCATATTCCACATCGGTAGATATGCATAACATGTTTGTTGAGATATCTTTGGCTTCTCATCACTTTTGGACATTTATTTATCCTTTCTCTTATTAAGGGAGCATCTTGTACTACTCACTTAATTAGCAAGAGAGTAGGCAGGTAGAAGTTTTGGCAGTGTGCTTGCACAGCTCTAGGATGTTGGTCTCAGTCCTTAATCATAGAATCATAGAATCATAGAATGGCTTGGGTTGAAAAGGACCTCAAAGATCATCAAGTCTCAACCCCCCTGCCAAGTGCACCGCCAACCACTAGACCAGGCTGCCCAGAGCCATGTCCAGTCTGGCCTTGAATGCCTCCAGGGACGGGGCATCCACAACCTCCCTGGGCAACCTGTTCCAGTACGTCACCACCCTCTGTGTGAAAAACTTCCTCCTAATATCTAACCTAAATCTCCCATCTCAGCTTAAAACCATTCCCCCTTGTCCTATCGCTAATGAAGTAAATGGGATGGAGGAATGACTGGAAATAAGAACTTCAGTTCTAATCTCAGTCCTCCTTCACCACCCGCACCTCTGCAAAATATGTCCAGGCCCAAAACCACAATCAAATAGCTATTCCAACAATTATGTCTTTAGTAGCTATGCCCACATGCTGTGGAGCACAGAACTCTCCCCTGCTCCCTATAACAAACTTCAGACTTACCGTAAAAGACCCAAAGTCATCTTATAAGATGAAGGAAAATTCAAAGGCATCCTCAGCCATGCAATAAGAGAAAATTTGTTAAGAAAAATTGCCCCTCAACTTCATGAAAAGGGTCACAGCTCTAACTGTAGATGAAAGAGAAGAGCCTGCAGATGAAAAGGAAGAGGGCTCCTACCAGGCTGAGTCAAGGGAGGATCATTCCTGTTCCTGAATCTGGCATCATGTGTAGCCCTAGTAGGCTACCATCAGGAGAATCAGTCCACACATCCTTCCCTGCCTCCTCTTCCCAATTTCAGGTGTCTCTAAGGAAGCTGAAGAAACTTCAACAAAAAAAGAGAGAAAGGCAGGCACCCGGAAACAGTCCTAGGTGATGGCAACAACACTAAGATAATCTAGTCCAACCACTGACACATCTCCATCACTCTGACTAAGCCATGTCTTTAAATACCAATCCGCTCTTTTCTTGAACACCTCCAGGGAGAGTGACGCCACCACTTCCCTGCTCCAGTTCATTGCCACTCATTCTGAGAAGAAATTCTTCCTAATATTCAGCCCGAACCTCCTCTGGTGCAACTTGAGGCCATTACCTCTCATTCTATCACAGTTATCTGGGAGAAGAGGCTGACATCCACTTCACTACAATCACATTCCAGGTAGTTGTAGAGAGCCATAAGGTCTCCCCTCAGCCTCCACTTCTCCAGACTGAACAATCCCCTAGGCAATGCTACAGGCTTGGGGCAGAGTGGCTAGAAGACTGTGTAGAGGAAATGGCCCCGGGGGTACTGGTCGATGCTCGTTGAGCATGAGCCAGCAGTGTGCCCAGGTGGCCAAGAAGGCCAATGGCATCCTGGCTTGTATCAGGAACAGTGTTGCCAGTAGGAGTAGGGAAGTCATTGTCCCTCTGAACTCAGCACTGGTGAGGCCGTACCTCGAGTACTGTGTCCAGTTTTGGGCCCCTCACTACAAGAAAGACATTGAGGCCCTGGAGCGTGTTCAGAGGAGGGAGATGAAGCTGGTGAGGGGTCTGGAGCACAGGCCTTATGAGGAATGGCTGAGGGAGCTGGGATTGTTCAGCCTGGAGAAGGGGAGGCTCAGGGGAGACCTTATCGCTCTCTGTAACTACCTGAAGGGAGGTTGTAGTGAGCTGGGGGTCGGCCTCTTCTCTCTTATAACTAGTGACAGGACGAGGGGGAATGGCCTAAAGTTGCGCCAGGGGAGATTTAGACTGGACATTAGAAAGTACTTTTATGAAAGAGTGGTCAGGTGCTGGAATGGGCTGCCCAGGGAGGTGGTTGAGTCACCGTCCCTGGAGGTGTTCAAGAAACATTTAGACATAGCGTTGAGATACATGGTTTAGTGGGGTTATTGGTGGTGGGTGGATGGTTGGACTGGATGATCTTGTAGGTCTTTTCCAACCTAGCTAATTCTATGATTCTATGAATCCTGGTTCCCTCAGCCACTTCCCACAAGACTTGTGCTCCAGACACTTCACCATCTTTGTTGCCCTTCTCTGGACACACTCCAGGGTCTCAACATCTTTTGACATGATCCTATCCGGTCACAAAAACCCAACAGCCCTTTCTGGACCACCAATGAAAGGGATGTATGTGGGATTTTCATCATTTTGAGGCATCAAAGCCTTCATTTTTAGTGTGCTTAGCATCAGCACCTACTCCAGAACTCCAAAACCTCACCCTCAAATCCTCTGGAGATTGGCTGTCCATTCACAAGTGCAAAGCAATCAGGCCCAGGCAGGCAAGGGCAGGGCGTTTTCGGCTGTAACCTTAAAAACTGCAGCCCAGGTTACACTTTACAGCTCATATCGAGCACTGCAGATGCTCTCAGGCACCCAGGACCAGTCAGTCACATCCCATCTTTGCTGTGTCACCACCCCCCACCCCGGACCCTTCATAAACACAGATGTTCCTTCTTCTCTGACAAAAATCATTCATGAAAAATTCAATGCGACGTTTCTTCTCCTCTCTTTCTCCCTCTCGTTTTTGTTGTATTCTTGACAAGCTTGAACTCCATAGGGGAGGAAAAGAAAAGAGCAGCCCAGCCCCTGGTCCTCCTGCATCCTGTGCAGTGCCCATTTTACATGGTACAAAGGTCATTTAGCATAGCATGGAGCCCTCAGCGAGTCGCACAAGGCAATTTCATCTGATCCGTGATGGAATTCCACTCAGCCAAAGTCCTTATTATTATGCATTTTTTACACATTAGGATTTTCCCTTTGTTGGCAGCCAGATCTCTTCATGAGGTGTTAAAAAGTGCAGAGGGGCTCTCTGCTCCACTTCGGGGAGCTAATCCTGTCTTTAAGGCTAGGATAACTGTTTCATTGCAAGTCAGGCTCAGCTTTAGAGCCTCCGACGTTTGCTGACAAGGATCTCAGAAGGCAGCACAAAACCTGCAGTGGAAGAAAAATCATCCCTGCTTCTTCCACATCCCAGTGAGGGTCATCAGACTGTAGTTTTTTCCCTTTCTCTTTTATTTCATTTTTTTTTTTTTTTTTTTACTTTTAGCCTCTGGTTTTCTGAATGCTTTCCAAGCTTGAAAACATGTGATGACTCATTTGCACCTGTGAAAAGCAATCCTCCCAGTTTGATGGATGATATGGCAAACCTTAAGAAATAAAGGTTAACTGGTAGAGTTAAATAAATAGATTCTCCCCCAGCAGTGAATGGAGCAATGCTGCAGGCAGAACAACCATCTGCTTCGCGCCAATCATGGCCACATGTCTCCAGGGTAGCGAGAACAGCCGCTATATTGAGTATTTTGGTCCTTCGAGTACTAATTAGGTTATACCTGAATCTGAAAAAAAATTGTTCACAGCTCTTATAATATGATATCAAGGCCTATTGTAATGTTTCTGGCTGAAAACTAATCAAGCCCAGTACTTTAGACAGGGGGATGTTTCAGTGATTGTAAACTGTTTTGACTTTATCAGAAGAAGAAGAATTCAAACAGGGACAGGTGCAGAGAAAGCAACAAGGATGTAGCATAACCCGGAAAGACTGTTTTATGAGAGGACTAAAGGAGATTGGTTTGTTAAGCCTTGCAAGATGAACAGGGCATTATTGTTGTCTATAAATATATTGGGGAGGTAAATTTGAAGAAGAGAATAGAACTATTAAAGCAAAAGGCAGGGCTGGCATGAGAATAAATGGATATAAGCTGGTCACTAATAGACATAGTCAGGAAATTAGAAGCAGTTTTCCAGCCACCTAAGCAGTGTGGTTCTGAAATGGGCTTCCAGCAGAAGCCAAAGCATGGCACAGCACAAATGGTGTTTGGGTAATTTGAGGCAGAGATGGCATGTCCTGAGATGTGAGGAATGAATACAGAGGCCAGGGAGATGCCCGGTGGTTCCAGCACAAGGGTCTTATAATGAGTGAGGGTGCGAGGAAAAACAGATGGAAAAGTGCAGCAATGCTGGCAGTTTGGTGAGAACAGGCTACTTCCGTGGAAAATCTCTTCTCAGGGAACAGAAATAATCAGTGAAATAATTTCAACCAGTGAGATAAGAACTGATAATGAAATGTGTAGTAGGAGTAAAATGGTTTTCCTGGTTAATACAGGAAGCAGATAGAAGAACTGGGAATAGCCTTGAGCCTGATTTCTTCATGACTATACATGCTTTCTTCCCTGAAATGTAGCAAATCCCAGAAAAGCTATACTGGACAAGATCCTGTAAGCCCGGGAAACAACCACTCTAGCTGCTAGCAATGAGCAGTGTTTGAAAGAATAAACCGAATTTTGTCTTCTTCCTCATCTTCTCCATGACCAAAATTGTAAAACACAGGCAAAGAATTCCCTTTGGCACAGTGCCTAAGTAACACAGGGTAAATAAGCACAGCTATTTAATTCCCTTGCTGAAAGTGGCTTTTTTCCCCTTCTGATTTCAGCAATCCAAAATGCTGAAGTGAATTCACCAGTCTGGTACAGCTGAAGCTGGTCTGTTGCATGTGAAGTCCTTAAACAGACTTGGCTCAACAGAAACGTTAGCTGGTTTTGTTTTGTGAGTAGAACCCGAGTGCTATTTGGAGTCATCCTCTCATAAATGCAGGTGGCAGAGCACTATGTTTTGGTAAAACGGATCCTTCAAGTGAAAGGCTTTTCACTAATTGGTTTGTCAGAGATCTCATGTATGGTGATCATCTTGTGCATGGTAAGAGAAAAAAGTTGTCTGCTTCTGGATTTGCCTATAAACCAAGAAAAAACACAGCAAGTGACTGGAGAAGGTCTAGATCCCAATCTCAGCACCTCAACTGTGTGATTTGGTATTCAGTCTCAGCACCTCAACTGTGTGATTTGGTTTTAAGGGTTGGGTGCTCAATGATGGTAGTGCAATGAGAGTGGTGAGACAGTTGCTTATTCCCATCTATCTCTCAGAAAATGCCTTCAAGTGAAAAAAATACCATCCATGGAATGTATTATAGTGAGAAGAATAACTGCTTGGGTCACGAGTTTCCTGTTAAATGTGTGCAGTAGTAACATGTCATATGAATCAATTAATGATTAGGTGGTTTCATAAATATTTACTGATGTGTTTTGTAAAGAACTTTTTATTTTATGTCACAGAAACACCGTAGTTGCTTTTGTTCTTCCTTTAACATGAAGTTCATGTAGAGAATGGAAGCCCACAAACTAAATCATCAGCTAGTCTTGAACTTAGGCTGGTGATTTCATGTTACCTAGAGTTTCTATGACAATTTTCTTCTAAAGCAGAAAAAAGACATTATTTGTATAAATGATGGGGTGTGAAATTTCATTTAGAAAGATGGAGAGAAGAAGGGTAGGATGGAAGGAAAGAACCTCTGCACATCTTCTTCTGAACTCCTGAACAAGGTCACTTTCCTCCTGAGAAATGGAAGAGAAAAAACCGTTTGCTGGCAAGACTGTGTTTTGCATTCAAATCTTCTATGTTATCTTCACTAATGCCCCATGCCTACATGGACTTCCCTTTCTCCCAACCTCTTTGCTTTCCTATACTAAGGAAAAAAAAGTATCTTCCTCTTTTAGCTTTTCTCCCATACGTTTTTCTTTGTCTTGTTCTCAGAGTCTGTGTGAGCTGATTACAAAGAAGGGCATGTTACTAACTCCAGCTTGACCAAGCACCTATCAGTGGACTGATAACACAACACACAATGTACGTATATACCAAGAGATATGTGTCTTCTGGTTCAGATCTGACCTAAAAGCAAAATCAAATGTTACATTAAGATTACCAGAACTCAGAGGACTTCAGCTCTGTGACTCCAGTTTTGATCTTTTTATTATTTACTTATTCCCCATGCACACTTAATCATTTCTAACAGATGTTCAAGATTGTGCCACCTGAAATTTACTGAAAACAAAATGAAGAGCAACTGAATACATACATGTATATGCCTGAATCATGACTGCCTGCTCCTAGATGATTGTTGCAGGGATCCCAAATTTCATGCTGCTGAAATGTATTTAAACATGAATATCAATTTGAGAGTTCAGTTCTGATCACACTAGATGACTCTTAACAACCATGACCAACCTCTCCTCAAATCATTACCATTCGTATAGCCACAAAAGGCAAACTTGATGAGAGAATGAGAAACTAGTGGTGTCTCAGGCTAAGCATACAACGGTGGGATAGCTATAAATGAACCTTTTCAGCCATAAATTACATGTGGCCAGTAATTCCCTTTTCTCCCTCTCTATCCCCTCCCTCCCTTTTCTCCTCCCCATCCCCCCCTTCCACTCTGAAACCCTGGGACAAAAGCTTGCCTCTCTGAAGGATGCCTTTCTGGAGGATTAAGCAGCTTTTGTTGACAAAATACAAATTACAACTCCTTTGCTTGGTGTCCCGCCTTCTCAGCTGGGCTCCAGTCCCTGAGGGACAAGGCTCTATTACCCCTGCGTAGATGAAGAGCTCAGAATAGGCAGATGTAATTATTAACACCATTCAATGGGGTGTCTTTCTGAATTATCAATTAAAAATCTCTACTGTTTTTCCTCACACTAAATAGAAAGCTGATGGCAGTTAATCTATTGTGCAGCAGAGCTTTATATGCATGTGTAAGCAGTGTGCTTCTCTGCTTTTTTATTCCAAGGGTAGTATGGGGTGAGAGGGACTCCCATGAGGGAGCACAAAGACCCCTGTCATTTGAATGAGGGAAAATTCACTGGAAAAATATTGCCGCCTTCCACCCTTGCAAACAGGTCCCGTAGAGATGGCCAAACAGGCAAGAGATGCCCGATATTGTGGAAGATGACAAATGAGCGTTCCCTCCTCGCACACCAAAGTGCATCTAAATGGCTCTTGTGACATGCTATTAAAATGCAGAGTTCATGGGCAACAGACACATGAACATGAAGCGAAACAGAAATCAAACAGCATGATTAAAACCAACAGCCACGCTGAGCCATGATGCCAGGAGCTGTCAGGTTTTGGCATAGGGAGAGGACTGACGAAGCAGGTTTTGAGGAAGGGGCTGTCAGTAGGACTTGAGCAGGGGTTCACGGGTAGAGCTGTGTCAAGCCTCTTGCTGGTCTGTAAGTACTTACAAGAATAAAACTGCCTGCAAAATTCTCAAGGTGGCTTGTCCAACTCCACCGAGAGCCTCAACATTTCCACCAATGGAAGTTTTGATGTAACAATGGGGTGCTGCACTACCACTTCTATTTGACAGCTCTAAACCCTGATCCTAATGTTTCCCTAAAACTAATGTCCATTTTTTTCTTGTGAGAAATTTCTCTCCAGTCATACAGTTTGGCCTATTGCATGCACAAAGTGAACTCCTGATTTATGGGTAAATACAATCATTTTTTTTCCCTTATATGTTGTCTTTTAATATAGATGGGATTCTGAATTCACAGCTGAGTGAGAGAGGTTTTAAATGTTGGAAAAGTGGCATTATGCACAGCAGAAATGGCAGTTCAATAATTTCAATTTTCAGAGTGGAGTCAACTGAAAAAGCACCCAAAGAAATACAAAACAAGAAAAAAATTGGGACTATCTCTGGGCTTGGGTAAGTAGAGCTAGAAGTGTCATATCAGACAATAAAAATAAGAGCTGCTAAGGAAATGGAAAGCATTTTGGGCTGGACATGTGCCTTCAGCAGTTTAGGATCTTATTTTATTAGCGCTTAAGACCTAGAAGTAGCATTGAACTCTTGACATGCTGGACAACTTCCACCTATTGCCTAATACAAACTCTATCCTAGGGCTTTGGAGTCAGGATTACCTAATAGCATGCAATACCTGGGTGCTCTCTCTCCCTCTTTTTGCATTTTAATAATACAATTCCCTGTGCCCCCAAAGCTGGCAGACCACAATGGACCATAATGCACATGCAAGTGTTTCCAGGCTGCACTGCTCTACTCAAAAACCTTTCTTCAAGACAAATAGTGTTTGAACTTTGTCCAATTTTTCTTATATGGTATGTGCCCTTTATTTACTCCATCATGTATATCTCACTCCATTTAAAATATTCACAGTTTGTTTTCAGTGTTATCTGGCTGGCCTTCAGTCTGGGTTTAACAAATGTTAGACGTTACATTCACTTGCATATTTCAGGTTTTGTCATGAACCAGAAGGGAAAAAAAAAGCATTAAAAAAATTGCCTGGACTGTGATTTAAATAACATGTTCAGATCCTTTATTTTTCTGTTTTAAATGCCTTCATCTCTTGGCCTTATAAGGTACAGGCTGTCTTACACTGAACTCTAGCTGGGTGGCCTCAGTCAGCCAACAGCCCTGCAAGATCATCCCATTAAAGTCATTATGTTTACTTCTCATTTCAACAAACCAACCTGGATTTTGAGACAGTAGAAAATGAGGCAAGGAATCCTTGGTCCATTTCTGAGTGAAAGGGTGCGAAGTTCCATTGCCAATAGTCTGTAAAAGGGGAGCTTTTTACATTTGCTGCCAAAAGTGTCTTTTTTTTTTTCTATTACTTTCCCTAAGAAATTCGAGGAAGCTGTGAGATCATGGGCAAGAAATATAGAAGAGGAATTACTGACAACAAAATCAATTTCTTATCTGAGCAACAATGCTTAGGCCCAGGAGTACTCTTCACCAAACCTCTGGTCCCACTTCCACCAAGAGAGTGTGCGCCCCCATGAATCACACCAATAACCTTGCTGAAATGCTCTTGCTGGTTGAGGAAACTGAGGCACAGAGCCTTACTCTAGCCTGCACAGAGCACTGCTGGACCAGCCAGGAAGCAGATGTGTGCAAAGTATGCACCATGGAAGGACTTGAAGCACATGTCCTTCAACAAGTAGCTTATCTTATGCTGGGAATGCAGCATCCCCGTGTGCCTCTGGTGCTGCGCAAAGGCACTGGCACTGTGCTATTTCTCCCAGGAATGTGTGGCCAATGAAGCAGAGAGAAAGGACAGGATACTGAAGGCAACAGAGCTCGAGGTCAGATGTACCAGTGCAAATAGTGAAGAGTGATCAGCCGTGTAAAGCAGAATGAAACTAAGAAAATAAACACTGGTTCCTGGATGAATGCTTTGGTTCTGGGCTGAGATCACCATCCTCTGCCACTTCGTTTCTCCACAATGCAGCCCACATGCTCTATGGGCAGGGATGGGTTCCTGGAGGAGCTGCTGAAGAAAGGAACCCTCTCCACGGTGGTCCCCAGGATCTCCTGGCTTGCAAAAAAAAAAAAAGAAAAAGAAAGAAAGATGAGTGAACGCTTGCAGTAATCCTTCCAGAGCTGGACCTGTGGTTTCCCAGGGGCAATCACCCTATGCCTGATTTCCCTCCCATCCCCAGATAAATAGGACAATAAAAAGAAGACTGAAGGACTAGTTGACGTGATTAAGTGTCCAAGTACATTCCAAAGATACTGGGCACTACAAGGGCTTTTCAGATTCAGCCAGAGAGAAGAACAACAAGAACCAGTAAGAAGCTCATCCTGGAAGTTAAGGGCAGTCAAATTCACAGGGGAAATAAAGCATGCAACTAAATAATTAAAACAGCAAGGCTGATTAACCCATAGAACAAACTGCAGAGGGGAAGCAAGACATATCCAAGTCAACACTGAATGCCTTTTTGGAAGTCATGCTTTGATCAAAATAAAAGTGATTTGGCTCAAGAGAAGGAAAACAGGGTGAACTTGGTTCCCTGGGGGAAGTTTCCAGAACACTCCCAGCTGAGCAAATGTCTCTTCTCTAGTTCTAACAATCTCCTGAACTCTTCATTATGAGGTTTTGTTATTGTAAATGTCATCCTATCAGTTGCATGGCAAGAAGTGTCAGCACTCACCCAGCAGTTCATAGGAGGACTTTTATCCTTTTGTGTCTCACAAATGTCTCTGTGCACAAGGGAAAAAGAAAAGAGGGGAGGAGTGAGTGCTGGAGTGACTCACTGCAGAACTGGAGAAGAGTCCCAGTCTGGTGGAAGTCTGCACTGTGCCAGTGCTCACAGCCTGGAGAACTGCTTAGCAAGCTCTTGTGAGATGAAATACCAAAGCAGCAAATGCAAATGGGTGATTTGGATAAACAAAAACATCCCCCGAATAAAAGTCTGGGAAAATGGATTGAGGCTGCTCCATCCCAGGGCCGTTGACTGCATTCCTCCTCAGCAGCAGGATTTGGCCTTGCTGCTGGCAGGCCTGTGGCCACATGAGGAGCTCCAGTCTGCATTTGAAGAGGCTTCATAGCCTGATTGTAGCTTGGAACAATGCGCTAATGCACCAGCCCAAAGACACTGCAAGTCCCAGCCCTTTTGCAGCCTGAAGTAAATATGGAGGTGCTGTTCATAGCTGTATTAAAAGCCATATTAAAAGTGACGTCAAGATTCTGTCGTATGAAGACATGTAAGTTAATGGTTAGTTCACTTGAGGTCTTTGTGGGAAGAGGTAGGAGCTGAGCAGAGGTCTGACCTTCCATAGGCAAACTCATCCACACAGCTTTCAGAAAGCACAGGCTGAACTTGCTGCCTCAGGAGCTGGTGCTGGACTTTTCCTTCAGAGTTAGGCTACATACACGTTCCCAGGATTCAAACAAATTCATAGAATCATAGAATTGGAAGAGAGACAAAAGGAACATTGAGTCCAGTCCCTAGCTCCACACAGCACCACCCAAACCCAAACCCAATGTCTGAGAGCAGTATCCAAATGTTCCTTGAGCTCTGGCAGCTCAGGGCCGTGCCCACTGCCCTCGGCAGCCTGTTCCATGTCCACTGCCCTCTGGTGCAGACCCTTTCCCTAACCCCCACCTGCCCCTCCCCTGACACAGCTCCATGCCGTTCCCTCGGGCCCTGTCGCTGTCACAGAGAGCAGAGCTCAGCGCTGCCCCTCCGCTCCCTGTGAGGAGCTGCAGCTGCCATGAGGCCTCCCCTCAGCTCTTCTGCTGTGGGCTGAACAAACCAAAGGACCTAATCTGCTCCTCACACATCTTCTCTTCCAGACCCTTCTTTATCTTTGTAGCCCTCCTTTGGACACTCTTAGATAGTTTTAAGTCCTTTTTGTACTGAGGAGTCCCAAACTGCACACAGTACTCAAGGTGAGTGTAGAACGAGACAATCACTTCCCTCTCTGTGATCACCACAGAAGAGCATCAGCTTGTGCTTGTAGATGAGGTGCCAAGCAAAGACATGGCTCCAGCTCACTGCAGGGTAACACTCCACAAATTACAGGGCCACATTGCATTCCTGTAAGTATTTGTGTAAGTGACCCATGTCATCCTGCGCTGGTGGGAATGCCGGAGACATATGCAATCTACGCATAACTCAAGGAAGACACATTTCATAGAATCATAGAATTATTAAGGTTGAAAAAGACCATTAAGATCATCTAGTCCAACCATCAATCCATCCCCCCCATGCCTACTGACTGTGTCCCTCAGTGCCACATCTCCATGTTTCTTGAACACCTCCAGGGACAGAGACTCCATCATCTCCCCGGGCAGCCTGTTCCAATGCCTCTCCGCTCTTTCTGAGAAAAACTTTCTCCTAATATCAAACCTGAACTTCCCCAAGCATGACTTGAGGATATTACCTCTCACCCTATTGCTGTTACCTGGGAAAAGAGGCTGACCCCTACCTCTCTACAACCTCTTTTCAGGGAGTTGTAGAGAGTGATAAGGTCTGCCCTGAGCCTCCTCTTCTCCAGACTGAACAATCACAGTTCCCTCAGCCGCTCTCCATAACGCTTGTGCTCCAAACCCTTCACAGTTTCATTGCCCTTCTCTGAACATGCTCCGGCACTTCAATGCCTTTCTTGTAGTGAGGAGCCCAAAACTGAACACAGTACTCAAGATGTAGCCTCATCAATGCCAAGTACAGAGGGAGGAGGAAGAAGTGAAAGGCTGAAAGTTTAAACCTGTTTGGGATTCACATGAGTGGTAAAAGGAAACAGACTTCAGAGATCCTGAAGCACACATTGTGGGTGCTTTATACATACAGCAGAACCTCCACTTTCACATACGAGGATGTGGTGCAGCCTTTGGTTTATTGTTGCCTTTACAGTGAGAGCTCTTCTTTTAAGATCTGGGCTCAGGACTCAGCTGTGGTTTGTGTGTGTGAGGTGATTTTGCCTGGATGCTCCTGGATTCTCTGAAAACATCAAATTTGGCTTCCCACAGCCATCTTTCATACAGCAAGGCTCAAAAGTGTGTGACATTTATCTTCTTCCAAGAGCCGGATGGCTGTGGAAAGACACAATTTGCAGATGAAGTTTTCACTCAGGAGGACCAATTTGATCCCAGATTACTTTATTTGGAATCCAATCCCAACTGTTGGGGCTTGGGAACCCTTCCCTTGGTAAGAATGGGAGTTTCCTGCATCCCCAGTCCTGCTGGAAAACTGCTCTGTTTGCTGCTATTTAAAAGGTAGCTTTAGGATCTGGACTTCACAGCTGCCTGCGATGTATGTAGGTTGCGCTGCCTTGTAGGTCTGCAAACTGAGGACACTGTTGCCCACAGCCATGTACACCAAAATGAGTGGACTGAGCAGTTAACGTGGTTCTCTTAGCCCACCTTTTGCCTTGTGCAAGGGCACGGGACAGCTTCACGGTAAAAAACCTTGCACAGAACTATTGAAACCAAACTATCCTCAATGTTCCCTGTACTTGCTGCTGTTCAACACCCAGGGTTTTTTAATGAGGACGGACAGACCTGTGTTAACACACATTCTTCTCTGAAAGGAGCACATGTATAAGTGGGCATGCTGCCTTTGCACCTAACAGCAGAGCAGCTTTTCCCCAGGTCAGCTGGGTGTTTTGGAGCACCACTAATGTCCCAACCCAAGGGCCTTCATTTCCAAGGAATTTGCTCAGAAATTGTTACACTTCACTGTAAAAGTCACACATTTAAGATCTGAATCACGATTCCATTTTCATCTTCACACATACAAGTATTTCTGCATGATGTTAATGTATAGAAGCTTTGTTTTTTAACTGAAAGCTGATATCTTTTCATATGTATCTCTTTATACCAGTCAATGGGCCTTTAGTAAAACCAGAACATCACAAGACCTACAGTGAGACTACAACATTTTAGTCTGTATGTATCTGGGTAAGCATCTAACTAAAGCAAAATTACTAACCTCTATGAATTTTTTGTAACTGTTTTCCTATGGGCAACTATACAAGAATTCGTCTTTCATGAAAACAAAAATGAAAGCTGCAGTTGCAAACAAGAAACTGAGAAATATAAACTGTGATATTTTAATCATTAGAATTCAAATTAGGAAAAGTCTGTTGCAAAATTTGAACAATCTCATGATTTCTTAAGGTGATCTCAGGAATATGAAATGCTTTGTGTACAGTTTTTCAACTATGGAGCTGGCAGCTTGCTAACCCTGAAAATACTGAGGTTATGACAGCACCCAAATGAGCATATTAAGCATGTATTCTTGCTGTTGAATTCCTCTGCATACACTTTTTTTTTTTTTCAAAATCAGATCATTTATGTCAAAGAGATTGGAGACAGAAAACAAATTTCAACATAGGTGATGGAAAAATGACTATGTTAGTACAGCCAGCATTTGCCACTTCTGTTTCCAAGTGACTGAGACTTTCCAGAGGCAGAGTACCTTAGCAGTTGTAAGAAACAGCTTATTTATCCAGGCAGCTTATGTGGTAAATTGAAAAGAAGCGTTACATTGCCTAGAAGGTTGCAGATAAAGTGACAGATGGCTTAAATATACCTCTCTTCTCCCATCGATGCTCCCATCCAGGACCTGAAATGATTTTTTTCTTTGTTGCAAATGATTTGCTAATTCACTGGTGTTCATGTACATACAACCAACACAGGTGAACTTGCAGTTGCGAAGTGTTACATTTAGGAACTGAATTCCTCCATCACCTTGGCTTTTAATTTAGAGGGCAGGTTGTTTTATCTGTCATTCATCTCAGGCAATTTTCAAACTCTTCAAGTGTCCGGAACTCTTCCTAGGAGGCTCTTTGCATGATATTTACTGAAGGAGATTGGCCAAGGTCACGCAAATGTTGTTAGCATAGCCACATAAACATATTTTTCATTAGAAAAGAAAAATATATTCTTAATTTTATTATCATTATATAAACATTTTTATGTATTACATGTTGGTAATCAATACAAAGTGTTGTATAGAAGTGTAGAACAGTTTTAGCCTTTGAGAAGCCCTTATCTTGGAGCTCACTCTGAGCATAATGCTTAGGAAAGCAGGAGACTTTACACCAGATTTTGGAGTAAATTGTAGTAGTGGTCAGGACCTCACATGAATTGTCCTTGGACCATTGCTCAGGATGCCACTGCTAAAACCAGGGTCACCCTTTTGGCCAATGCTATTGTTAAGAGCCTGTTAGATTGAGCTGTTGTGGTTGAAGTCACACCTTTTGCTGAGTAGATAGTCCTAAATTCACTTCCTTTGTGAGCAAGATACAAAGGACAGCTTATAAACACACATGGATCAGTGCTCTACCTAATAGAAGAAACATCCTTCTTCCTGAAAATATACAGCCTCATCACTCATGCAGAGCTACATTTATTACTGGATAGCACAAATTATGCATTGTAAGAATACAAGAACATAAGAATGGTTGAACAAAAATCCTGTTAAACTCCATCCTGTTTCTGAACCTCAGCCAGTAGTAGATGCCTAAGTGTGTAGGAACGAGCAAGCAGCAAACAGGATTCAACAATTTGTAGTCCAGGTCATCAGTGTCAGCCAGGTTGCATCTTTGCAAATATACTATACTAAAATAGTCACAAATGGATGGCTGGAGGGGGGATATTAACTTATAGTTGCTAAAAATGTCAAAAGTAACTAGACCCCCATGAGTCACAAGGTGAAGAAAAAAAGGCATGATGTTGCTGAAACTCAAGGTGTGTTGTGGGGGATCCGCAGCAGAGGCAGAACATTGACTACACCACTGACAAAGAGAGGGGGCACCAGGGGAAGACATACAGCCCAGCAGGACTTCAGCTTCAGCAGCCTTGGGAGATGGCTCTGTGAGGGAGGAAGGCCGAAGTGAATCAGTGGGAAAATTGTGTTGCACTTAATTTGGATGTGACTGTTTTCCCCCTTTTAAAATCACTATAGAGTACCATAGGAGGAGCCTCGTCCAATTAGGCAAATGTAATTTAGTTGGTTCTTGGACCCAGAGACCTTCCTTGTGAATATTTTCAGCTTGAAAGTAAAGCATGTTGGCTCATTTTTTTTTAAACTGCATCTGTTGCGCCAGGCCTCTCGTCCTTGTCTCTAAACATTACTAAAAGCTGGTGAAAAGCATTGATCCTCACTGGTTGTCCGTAGCTTTAGCCACATACTATATGATGAGCCAAAATAAACACAAACTAGGCAACTTTTCCAAGAATGAAAACACCTCATTTGTTGAACCTCTGGGTCTCAAAGGCGCTTTGTCCATTTTTACTTCAAACTTTCCAGAAAGAAAGGCCTGTTCTTCAAGAAGATCATGGATGTAAAATTCCAGATGGATTGTTGCAGACTTTGAAAATTAGGGAAAAACTGTCAGAGACCAGGAAACTACAGTGAAATGAATACTGTTTTGGACTACTGTCTCTCCACAAAATACTCCCTGGTATAGCAGCAGAAGGCAATATGATGTATTGGGTAGCTTGAACAAACCTCCAAAGTGATGGTATTTTCAGGATTTAAACCACCCAAATTGCATTTGAATGTAATAGAAACATTGAGCACATTATGGTACATTTAAATAAAACATTTTACTGAGTATTAAATGAGGAAGCATTCATCTGGTTTTGGCTGGAGAGTGAGAGGCACATAAAGGCAGACTTCTCCTTTCCTTTTTTAGAGATTTAGAGTTTCAGGGAACAGTCAAGCCAAGATTAGTATCTGACACTTCAGGAGGTTTTCCCTGTATAAAATTGTAAAATATTTATCTGTATAAAAATGTATAAAATTTACTTGGTCTTATTTTTTAGGTCTTTAACTGCCCACGTTCCTCATTGTGATAAATATTTCTGTTGAAGTTTGGCATTTGAGTTCTGCATTCAGGAATACAAAATAAACTATTATTTGCCTCTGTCCACCTCTGAAAGTACTGCCTTAGGAAAATGGGACACTCAAATGTCTGGACCTCTTAGGTGTCAGCTTGCTGTGGGCTTAGCCTTCCCTCCACTTCCCTCGTTCTGGTCCCTTGAGTGAAAAGCTGATAGAGGTAAAATATATCCATCAAAAAGTCTTTGAGAGGTATGTTCTTGCTTCTGGAGCAAAACTCTATGATTCAAATGTGTGCAATTTAGGAGCAATGTTTACTCTCCCACTCTGGCTGAAAACTATATTGATATAAGAATAATTGATCTAAAAATTAAGCCCAAACTATGCCAGCTAACATGAATTAACAGTCACTAACATATGAATGTGAGAGGGGGAAGAAAGCAAAAGTCATCTTGACCCACTCTACAGCAAAAGCTTGGAGTCTGTTCAGAAAACTCCTGCTTACTAAGACCCACTAAAAACAGTCCTTTGATCTCTGTACAATGCACTCAATTAGAGGGAGGGAATTCTAAAACAAAAGCTTTCTAAAATTTCCTTTAGAATTAATAATTTTGAGGGTGGTGGAGGATGGCGGCAACAATAGAAGGAAATCATCGCTCACTATTTGCCCAGACATTTTGCTAAAACATAAAAAGCCGAGAGGAAACACGCTTTGGAGGGTGGGTGCAGGTATGAAATTGCTCATAGCATGCTGATGTCTATGTGGTGCATAAGATGATATATAACCATAAACACGTAGCTTTATATGGTACTTTTTTCAAAGTATTTATTTCACTCCATGGATCTCACTTTCTTGAGTGCAGCTAAAGCATGCAAGTGGTGACCTCAGCTAGAAACCAGGGCACGTCTTCCTCAAATTGCTTTCCTCTACCATAAAATCATAGAATCATAGAATATTCTGGGTTGGAAGGGAACCATAGAGCCCAGCTCCTGGCTCTACATAGGACCACCCGAAAATCAGACCATATTGTCTCGGAGCATTGTCCAGACACTTACTGAACACCAGCAAGCACAGCGCCATGACAGCTGCCCTGGAGAGGCTGTTCATGCTCGACCACCCTGTCAGCGTAGATCACACATTAGCTGCAAAGAGAGGCAGAGCCAGAAATACAGATCACAATCCTGACCATTATTTACATCAAGACAGCAGAGCTGAGCTCAGCTTACACCAGTCCCCTGAACTCCAGATCTTGGGCTCATCTAATGCTCTCCTAACACTATTAGGAGCTGTGCCTTGCAGCCTGGACTGCAGGGCACATGGTAGACCTAGCTTATCCATGCAGCTCATCCTCTCTTTTCTTAGGTCCTACTTATTTGTTACCTGACATTCTTTCTCATTTCATCTGTGAAATGACCATGGCCCTCTGGAAGTAAGGCTTACTTTTCTTTTATTCCTATCTTTTGATAGCATCCCATATTATTGATAACCATATATCAAATTAAACAGTGTTATCAGTCACCATAGACAGGGTGAAAGAAAAATTCCACGCACACCTGATGTAGCAGCATTCCACAATAGGATAAAGGCTAGTGCGCTGCTGGTGATGGCAAAGTCAAGTCATATGGCTTTAACAGCATTTTCCACACAAAAGAATAAAATCATCATGTTGAAGAGAGAGGAAGCTCTTCAGAAACAGTACACAGAGTTCAGATTAAGATTTTGGCCAGAAAGTCTCGCACGCAAGTGAAATGATGTTATTTGCAGCAGATCACCAGAAAAAAGATAGATAGGGAGGGATATGGAAATACAGGGCATCCATGTCAAGTCTTTTCAGAGAGTGCATTACAGAATGTTATTTATGAGTAATGAAAATGCATCTAGGGAAATGTGGGTCTTAGAAATCCACCTATAGCCTTGGATTTCTGTGAGAAAGTCTGTGTGTGAGGACAATGCTGGTGGTGGTATTAATGGGGAACAGCATATGGCAGCACTCTTTCCACTCAGCAGCTTGGAAAGGGAAAGACATGATCTGGCACTTGCTACATTTCAGGACATGAGAAAGTTGTGAAGTCAGAACTCAGCTGGTATTACTTGCTGAGCTTTGTAGCATTTCAAAACCAAATTTGAATGCAATCTGCAAGGGGTTTGCTGTACATTTGTGCGGATTCCTTACAATCTGCCATAACCACCTTTTGAAAGATCCCTGCTATGAGAATGTGTTTAGACTTGGTGTTTCCACCAAGTCAGGAATTGAACCAGAAGAGCACATGCAGAAGAAATGCAGGTAAGTGTGGCTGTAGGCAGGCTCATGAAGAACATGCCTTGATGCTGAGTCACAGCACTTGGTGCTGGGAACCTCAACTCTCCCTTCAGTGATGGAGAAAGCATGGCATTTCTATGCCCATGAGATCTCGGTTGAGCTCTGGGGCATATTCTTGTGTCAGTTTGCTGAGATGCTTAAAGTCAGCTGAGATGCATGCGGGGGCTTTTGCTTCCCCAGTCCAGAGCTTCTTGAGCTAGAGGTGTCTATGTAAGTTGTTGCTGTATGAGAAAGGAGGTAAATATGAGAAAATAAGCTGCTGCACAAAAGCATCATGACTTTGTGAGGAACTGGCAAAAGTATAAAAGGAAATGTTGTCTCCTGGTATCACTCCTGAAGAATTGAGGCATTCACTGCTGCAGGGTGCTGTTTAGCTCAATTCCAAAATGCACATTCCTAGGAATACCAAGGATACCAAGGTGTAAATTACACTTCATCTGAGCATTTATATTTGAAGGGCTAGTACAACTCCTGGTTCAGAGCTGAAGTCATTCCTTAACTCTTGCAGTGCAGGATGGGTATTATGAGAAAAAAATTTATTACAAATTTGCCTGCAGTCTTGATTTAAAACAGTTATCTCAGGTATTTGCCACTGGCTACTGTCAGAGTCAAGAAACTGGATTAGATCAACTTTGGGTATTTTCCAAAAAGTCAGCTTCTGTATTCTGAGGATGGGGGAAGATAAAGTGTAGATTTGTGGATGTGATATACAGAAGATAAATACAATTTTCTTGTCTTTCTCCTATGCCTCACTGATTTCTCCAATAAGGCATGAAGAACAAGGGATATCTGAACCTAAATTCAGTGTTTCAAAGCCCTGCTGCCTCTGCTGCCTGAGAGGGGCTAAAGAAAATTGTAATGAGTATTTGGACCTTGTTCTTCCGTTGAGAGGTGATTTTACCAAAATTATCATTTCCAAGCCAGACACCATCTTGCTTTAGGTGGAATTTCATCCATCCCTAAAAGATGTACTCCGACCTCCCCACTCATTCCTGTCACCAATATAACACCTAGAGAGATGGGATTCTTACACTTTATACAAAGCCTTAATAGCTACATACAGCTTTCCCTAGGGAATTTGGTCCTTTAAGGTTTGTCCTCCCATGAAGGGGACTGAAACCTCCAACTTTTATTTGCATTCTCAGAGCAGCTACCCACCTCTCCAAGAGAGACTAATTAAGGGTCCAAGTTCCACAGGGCTTACTGTCTCTGCCTTAACAATTTCCGTAGGCTGTGGATGAGGGGCATGATCAACATCAAAATAAGAAGTTAAAGAAACAAATACTAAAGGGTTAAAACAACAACAACCCACAAGAACACAAACAAAATCTGACTCCGTTTTTTTTGAAGTGCAAGAGACTCAAATAATTTATACTGGATGGATTCCTTTTGATCTCTGTACTATCTACTTAAACTTTTCCATACAGTTGCTCAACCATGCAGGGCATAAGGTTAAAGGAAGAAGATTTCCATGGTCGGATGGAGCAACAAGTTTTTTTTTTTTTTTTTTCTTTTTGAGCCTTAATTCTTTTTACGCAAATGTGATGACAGCAAGTATACAAAAATGCACCAGCTCATGCGTTTCCCTCTCCAGTCTTTGATAGATGACATATGTGCACATATCCCAGCTGTTACTTAAATAAAGCTGCATGTATACAATATGTCAGAGACAACATGGGCCAAATTCTATGATACAACTATATATTTTAAATATATAGGCTAAAATCCATATTTTGTCTTGAAAAAACTAAAACAAATGAAACTCATCTAACTGAAAACATACATAGGGCCTCCTTACAAACCATAGGAAGATCAAGATTCAAACACTGTAGCTGATCTTTCAATTTCATTTTCATATTTTTATTTTTTTGTAATTATTATTTTTTTTTTATGGGCCATTTGGTTTCCCAGTCCATTCCCTGTACATTCTGGCACCCTGACTGTGAAGTGATCTTTATGACTCCCTTTATCCCCAGGGAAAATCCATCCCATGCAGCGATACTAACTGTACCTATCATTGCTGGATTCAGGACCTGCCTTTATCACAGGACAAAGCAGAGTTACGAATGTGGTATCACTGATAGATGAGGGAGGCTAGGGCATGCCAAAATTGCTCTGGCAAAATGAGATACAGCACAGCAAAAAGTTTGCCCACTTAAGTGTAATTGGGTTTAGCAGCCAGGCAGGGATCTTTGCAGCTCAGCATGCATCCAGCTGGATTGGAGACAAGATTGTCCATCATTTCTTACCAGGACGGAGCGAGTAGACCAGCAGTCTGCACATAGCTCAAGTACCTAACAACATATGTCCACCTACTCTGACTTCTTTATGGCTAAGATGTTGCCAAAACTTGTGTTCATTCTTAGGTGTCCCACTGCCTTCTTACACAACCTCAGACAAGTCCTTGCATATTTCTTACCCACATTTCCATCACCTCCTGCCTCCTCCCTTACTTTTAAAAGAGAAAACACTGTTTAGCACAGAAGGTTTTCAGGGCACTATCTTTTCCTCTTTGCATACTAGGCCCCTATGTACACCCCAGACCTCCAGTGATGATCACTGTTATATCTACATTAAATCAAGATGCCCCCTCTACCACAGATGCCACCAGCCCTACTTCATTCGTCAATTAACCTGGGAGGCCCAAGAATGCGGCAGCAAATAGCTCATGAAGATCCTGGCCTTTTACAGATGAAAGAGTTAATGAATAAGAAAAACATTTTTGAACATACCAAGCTGTGATAAATGAGTGTAGGAAAACACAGGTCTTGACACTCACTGTCAGCATACAAAGAGGGTTTCACAGCCTTTTCTGATTTGCAGACCCATTGAATCTGTGACTCCGTGCTGACTCAGAGTACATAAAGATCCTCACTCACTCATCTGTTGTGAGAGCATGTGTGTTTAGGTTTAGACAGGTGAAACATCTTGTGTCTGTCAGCAGTGCTTGCAGATGGCGAGGGGAGGCTTTTGTGAGTGATTTGCATCAAGCCTCTGGCTCAATGTTTAACTGCAATCACCTGCAATGTGAAAAAAGAGGAACAGCAGGTAAGGAAAGAGAGTGGGAACAGGTCTTGTGTTATCTTAAAACAAAGGTTGACATAATCTAGAAATAAGCAACATCAACCCAATAATGGGTCACCTGCAAACAGAACATTTCAACTTCACTTAGTGAGACTTCTGCAACATGGGACTGCCCCTCATGCTGGGCAAAGATGAGCAAAATACAACAAAGGTGTCCTTTGCCAGTGTTTTCAAAGGTAGCCTCAGTCAAGCCCTCTCTGGGAGGAGCTTTCCACATTCATCATCTGGCTTATCAACGCTGTCTTGAGCAAAACCCAAATGCAGGCTTTGTGAATGCCAGAGCACATGAACAATGGTTAAAGTTGGAAGGGCGTTGATAAGAAGCGAGTGCAAGGCACATGTTTCAAGTTCTACCTTTTTAAGCAAGCACTGGGGCTGGGGGAGCTGAGCTTGGGCTGAGTGCCAGCATTCCCTGCAATTTAATCCCAGCCTTGGAGGAACAAGCTGTTATCCTAGCTCCATGCCAGTGTCTACCCCTTATCTCACATTCAAAATTCTTTAACCACTTCAAAACAAAATATCTCCAAGGAACACTTCAGAAAATGTGTTTTCTTTTGTCTCCTGAAAACACTGATGAGAAGAAAAGCTCTTTTGTGTTTTGTGTAAGGAGCCTTTCAACATCTCGACTTTAAGTGCTCTCTTCTGTTCATTCACTTTCCCCGAAGTCTCACTCAGTGTAAGACGAATAGTCCTTTCCCCACGGAAGGCTGAAAACCTGAGAGCCCTGCACTGAAGAGGAGGAAGCTTAGGCAATGGGCAGAAGACCAGGCATACAAAAAAACATTAAAGCAACACCAAGGGGCTAAGGAAGGCCTGCAAAAGTGTTAGGTGGAGCAGAGACACACCTCAACACCCTTTCCTTAAATCACATTAGTGTTGTCTCCATTCTGGCTGTAATGACAATGTTCATCTCAATGCAAAGGGCTAGGATGCAGTGGCCAGTTCTGATGTCACTGGACAGGTGAAGATTTCTGCACCCAGCCAAGTGAATTGCATGCCTATGGGAAGTTTTGATGAGGGGCAGTCTTCTCTTTCTGGTGCACGAACCTCCTGGCAATGGGGTCTAAGCAAACTTGGGAGACTTGCTGAAGCTGGTCAGCTAGATTTAGGGCTCCTTTCCTAGCTGTTAGAGTAAGGAATTGCAAGGAAGTGGCCCATACCACCCTAATGGCATCAAAGTGGAACCAGTTGCCTGCTGACACAGTTGAGATGACACATGCACACAGTGCTATATCCTGTCTGCCAAAATAGCCCACCCCAGTAAGCCCAGGTAGTAGAAAGTCAGTGATGAGTGGAACCAAAGAGCCATGGAAGAGGTTTGTGTGCAGGAGCACTCAGAAAACCTGAAGGAAATTTGAGTCATGATGGATTTGAAAAGCCGCAAAAGGTCACATAGCTAAGGACAGGTGAGAAAAGTGAGATTTGGCTTGAAGAGAGTCTTGTGAAGAGAGACTGAAGCCAAAGGCTGTCCCCAGTTTTTTTTAAAGGCTTTCTCCTTCAAAAACAATGAGGGATTCATCCCCATGACAGTAAGTGGGAAACTTTCCCTGGCCTTCAGGGTGAGGGCCTACCACCCTCCTAAAAACTCTGTACTCAACCTATTGGAAAAACAGCCTTACAAATACAATAGTATGAGTAAAAAGAGAGAAGGCTAACCCATTTCTGAAAACTTGTTACATACTGTACAGGTGATGTAAGTCACAAAACAAAAAGTGAACATTACTGGTGTTAGCAGTTAGCCCTAACACAACCTGGTAGTCCTCTTTGGATAAAGAGCAGTTTGCTGCAATACTTAGCTTTGGCTCCCTGTGCTCATATAACAGAGACTCCCAAACTGCCAGATCTTTGCTCCAGCCAAGGAGCTGTAGGCATGTAGAAGTGTAGGTGTGTATGTCTCTGGAGGCTTGGGGCAATGTGGTCTGGCTGCTTTCAGTATCCTTGTTGTCTTGCTCTGTCACAATGGGGACAATGTGGAAGACCAACAATGAATTCTTATTTGAGCAATTTCTCAGCAAAGACTTTTTAAAAGTGTGTTCTCTCTTAAGATGTTTGAAAAGAGCAATTTACTTGAACACTGTTCCTTTGCAACTGTATGTTCCCATGTGACTTCAGTCAGCATCAGCATACTACTCAGCTTCCTGCTTTCTCCCTCCTTATCAGAGTTTTCAGAGGCAATAATTTTGGTTCCTTCCCAAAGATACCACAGTAGAATCCTGCAATCTTTGAGATAAACGTAGATGTTGTGCTTGAAGCAGTTGGTATGGCTCAAACCAAACAGTGGAATTTGTTGCAGGAATTATTAGGTGAGGGTGTCTGGCCTGTACTTCTTGTTGAAGTTTGGAACAGATGTGCAAAATGATTGTATTTGAGACATAATCTCTGCATTATGAAAGACCACTTCTAGTTCATCTGTTTGGAAAATAATATCTGATGCTGATTCATAGAGGAATTGTGAGAATAATCTGAAGGCCAAGACTGTATTTTAACCACTACAGTTTTGATACTGCTAAAGCTTCACTGAAACAAACAAACAAAAAAAAGTCTAATCAAATGTCAGTTCAATGGCATGAACTGCATGGACTCAGCATAGACTTTCTTATTCAACAAAAAAGAAAATCTTAACTGCTTTGCAACATCCCAGCACTTAGAGGTGACCACACTAGCTTTAAATTTCCTAGCCTTAAAAAGAAAGCATTTCTCTCAAAGCTGAGGAGCTGTATGCAAAGTCCCATCCTATAGTAAAACTTCTGGCAGATGTAGGAAAACCCTACAAGGTAGTGTTTATGATTCAAGTGCTGATAAAGTCGCAAGCTCAGCATACTATATCTCTGTCTGGGAAAATATACACAAGATGGCAAAGTTGCTGACGTCTCAATAGCATCTTTTGAGCACATATTATTTTTTGCACTTCCCCCTCAATGATTTTGAAGTTATGGACTCAAACTATGTAAGCAACTCCTAGTGTGCTCTGGCAGAAGAGTGCTTATCTCTCTGAATGAGATGTGGCACTGACTGTTTGTGAACAAACCATACAAAACTTGACTAAGTCTTAATGGGCCTATTGATGCAGTATTAAGGGTGAAGTAGACTTGGACCCCACAGCACGTTCAAATTATGTTGCTTTAAATGAGTTTAGGGCTTGTCAAAGGAGCTGGTTTGACAGCCCAGGAGACTAAAATCCTCTGTTTACCTCCAGGACAGATATCACATGGACCACTCACAAGTCCCCCTCTGTGCTAATCCATAGAGGATTTGAGTTGTTACGGCTCCCAGCTATGCAGCCTGGCTCCGAACCTCAGACTGCAACAACCTGGGCTTTTAGCTCCGGAGGCACCTAGTTCAATCCCAGCGTGTCAGCCAAGACAGAGGCCATAACAAACTTCCCTAACATGTTCCAGTTCTACCCCAGAGAGCTCTTTCTGAGAGCTGAAAAACATAGCTCTGAAACTAATTACTCAAACACTACTATTGCACTAGTATGGAGAGGAAATATCAGGAAAGGAAGCAAGCAAGCAAGCAAGCAAGCAAGAAAAAAGGAAGGAAGGAAGGGAGGAAGGAAGGGAGGAAGGGAGGAAGGGAGGAAGGGAGGAAGGGAGGAAGGGAGGAAGGGAGGAAGGAAGGAAGGAAGGAA